>NC_060908.1:5347500-5440000 GCF_014805685.1 Silurus meridionalis
GAAATTGTGAGGCATTAAAGATCTGAATTTTACTCAAATAAAAGAGCTTCTTAGCAGTAGTGCAAAAGTGAACTGTAACTTCTGGGGACTGAAAACCCTAGAGTTAACAACATCGATGGCAGGGCTATAACAGGACAAAAATTGTAATGTAGCAAGAAAGAAGAGTGGGATCTTTTTTACTTGTTACTTTTTATTGCATGTTTTATGTTTTTAGATGAACAGACCTGGATGCTACAGCAGCTTTCGAATTTCCTGGTATGGTTTAATTATGAATTTCTATTCAAACAGCATCTTTTGAACAGCAGCATCTGCACCGGCTTCTGCAGGACCATAATTGCATTTAGGTTTTAGTCTAATGTTAGTTTTCATAATGCAATGCTTCATATTTCTCTCTCTCTCTCTCTCTCTCTCTCTCTCTCTCTCTCTCTCTCTCTCTCTCTCTCTCTCTCTCTCTTTCTCTCTGTGTTTGTGGTTAACAGTTTCCTCTTCGATGGAACTCCATTTTTATTTTCCCCACATTTGTCTTTTTTTTCTTTCGCCATGTCCCCGTGGCTTTCTTCCCAGAAGACTCCATCATGTTTTCAGCTCCTGCATCACAGATGCACACTCTGAACACATGTATCACGAGTGCACATGACAAAACTATTTCCTCACTCCTTAACCTAGCATCAGCCTCTCGTCTTTGCTCCCAATATACCCATAAACCCTGTATATATACATTCTCCTTTTTCGATATATCTAGTGGTTAATGCTGTAAGTCGCACATGTGCATTAATCATTTAGGTCACATTGAAATGAAACAATAGCCAGGTTCTTTATTCATTTATTGGATTTGCGTTTAAATAAAGCACCATGGTTGTGTCCAATAAATCAGAGCTAACTGATTACTGACCTTATCTTTTGTCATCAATATTAACGGCAAAAAAAGAATGTTTATATTGTCCGTCGATGGTCTTCCCTAATTGCAGCTGAAGGAACTGCTGAATGTTCAGGCTTAATGAGCTTCTATCATAGCGTGCGTGCGAATGTTAAACACTGCTGTGACTGTATAGGGCACGTCCTAATTTTTAGCATTTAGATCCGACTCTCTTCCTCCATTCGCCTCTGTTGTTCTTTATCTTTCTTTCCCTATCATTTTAGCATCAAATCCATCATCATTTCTCTGTCTGTTTGTCATCCTTTTGTCAAGTTAATAACAGTGAAGCTTTATTGGAGTACACAAAATAATAAAACTATCATGAGCAATTGAAATAAACGAAAGGACAAAATAATAATACAGCATGTGGTGTAATGATTATATTCCACATATTTTGAAATAATTGCAGAGAAAAGATACAGAGGAGTAGATTCGCTTTCTCTCTGTCAGATTTCACTTAGGGGTTGCTGAGAAAATCCTGGAAGTTTTTCAGTTTTGGGAAGACAAATCTCTCCTGTGGGTTTGTATTGAGGACAGTAGGACATGAAATAAATCTCTCTCTCTCAATCTTGTATATGTTGGACCCCCTATGTCTCTCTCTTTTTCTCTCCCCTCTCTCTTGTAACCCCCCCTTTGCCCCCCTTGGGTCTTCCCTCTCTCTCTCTCTCTCTGTCTCTCTCTCTCTCTCATACCTCCCCTTTTTTCCCCCAATCCCCAGAATCTCTGTCCTTTTTCATTGCCAGTTTCTCCTGGGTGGCCATGTTGCTTGTATCATTAGGGAAAAACGACAGAGAGGAAAAAGAGAGAGAGTGTGTCCTCACATTCACACACTTTTTTTTCTTTTTCTGTCCACATCCTTCCTTTCCTACCTTTCTGTGACAGCCGGCAGCCAGTAGGGCACAGTGTCCATGCCAGTGCAGGAAATACCCACGTCAGCGATTAAACACACACCCAAGATGTGTGCACACTAACCTGACACACACTCGCTTAATGGCAGAATTATAATGATGAAAATGTTATCTGGAGTCATTTTTAAATCAACAGATCAGGCGGTGTCATTAACATTATTATGCATTTATTATTTATAAGTTATTCTTTATTACAAAGACATTTGTATTATATGGATATTTTAAAATTACAGTACTTTGTGAAGCTGTGCCAAAATCATGCAGAGGCAATTCTCTCTCTCTCTCTCTCTCTCTCTCTCTCTCTCTCTCTCTCTCTCTCTCACACACACACACACACACACATCTCACACTTTTTCCTTGGCAAATGGAGCATAGCGGATCATAGCAGCAGTGGGCAAAGCTTTGGCATATTGAGAAACCGGATTGTAACATTGGATTTGGATGTAAAACTGTGAAACACTACAGATGTTGGAACTCAGAAAACCATTAAGCATGCAAGAACACACACACACACACACACACACACACACACACACACACACACACACACACACACACACATTTTAAATTACCTAAATCACAAATAGTGCATTTCGACTACCTGCTATTAGGTCTGACAGGATTATGGTTTTTGATGATAAACTGTCACAGAAATTACGAATTATTTGTCTTGTTTCTAATGATATGGCCCTATTATACTGGTATACATTCTATTTTATTATAATCCATTAATTAAACTAAAACACGGAAGCATGCGGGTTGATGATGCATCAGCGTGCTATTTATTAGGGGCAAGTCAGGAAATAAGGTAATCACAGACATATGAATAATTTAAAAAAGCATAACAGAGGGGAGGGTCTAAACACGGAAAATGGAAAATAAACTAGAAAACAGAAACACAGGAAACAAGGCTCAGAAAAAGCAGGGTATTAATAGACAAACTAATCAAGGGTGAGGTACAGAACAGAATAACTGTCAGGAATGAGTTGAGGCAGTAGATTTTATTGAATATCATGCAAAACAAACAGCCAGATCTGTAAAAACAAGAACTCTAAACATATGGATACAAGGCAGGCCATGAGCGAGGCTGAGGAACACATGAAAATTACAACAACAAAAGCTTAACAATAAAACGTTGAACAACAGGAACTCGTATAGTGGTGCTGAATACAGTGTAAAGAGAAACACAAGGGAGGTTGATTAAGTCATTTGACTTGCTGAGGCTGATGCAAAACCTAGTTAATTACTTCTATGGCATGAAGACAGTCAGGTAACACACTGATTAGATGACGTGGGTGGATATGGGCCTTGAAGATACATACTAGGTATTGAAGTGTGTGGACAAACCAGTGAAGCGTTGTACACTATGGATCCCCAAGCCCTAAAAAATGGGGATAGAAAATGCGGACTACAATATAACATAAAATCAAAAGTAAATTTTTTGTAGATTTCCAGCAGTTAGAAATTCTAATAAAAAGCTTCAGTCTTCAAATAGCACCTAATACTAGCTTAATAAGCAGAAAATATAATACAATTGATGTGATAAATAGTTCTTGTCATGATAATCATATCATCATATTTGCCATCTTTGCAAATCTTCCTCATTTAATTTTATTAATTGGCTGCCAGGCAATGAATTATCACTTTCAAATCTCAAAAGAATGCAGTATATTCTAATGTCTAACTAGAAAAGATGGATGAAAATGATTAAATTAATCCAAACTTTCACAATATGTCTCTTGATGGAATTATATTTTTTTACCTCTATAATTCACAAGAAACCTCTGGCATACGTGACAGTTGAAGTAACTAGTTCACCTTGTGCAGTGGGTAACAGTATCAGCTAATATCTCAAGCATTCTGATAAATTAGAAGGGATTCAGCGGTGCATGAATTATCGTTTTGTTACACAGACGAGGACATGTGAATGTGCTACATAATCCCCTGCTTTTGTCAAATAGAAATATGATTGCTTATATTGTAGAGAATGTAAAATAATAATGTAAATCAACTAGTTAGCTAATTAATTGCATTAGTTATATTAATACTGAGGGATGGAACAGAGTATATACATTTCCAATAAGGGGCAACAGTGTGACCAGTTAATCAATGCTCTACTGGTCCCACCACCTCTCAGGGTACAAAGAAGACATGCTTCAAGACTGCTCTGTTCTGGCACCTGAGGTGTTGGAAGGAACTTCCACTTGATACCTGAAGAGCTGAGTCACTAGCTGTCTTCAAACACCGTCTAAAGACCTACCTCTGACAGCACTACTTTAATTAGCTCTTTTCCTATTTGAACAAAAACTTGCTTTTCTAACTATATTCTTTCCCAACAGAGTTTTAGACGGGTTATATTCTTAGTCTGTGTCTTAATGAGCCAGTATTAGAATGTACTTATTAAAAGAGACTTCAAAGCTCTTTTGTAAGTCACTCTAGATAAGGGTATCTGCAAAATGCCATAAATGTATTGTAAATGCTCTGATGTTAGTCACATCATGATTAGTGCAGCAAGTGTGACATTTCGACATGATCACTTTGTCATACCATTGTTGGATTTAAACATTAATTCTAAACACACATCGAATGAAAATGTTATTTAGTAAAAGTAACTATTATATATTACTATTTATCAGGAATCAGTAGAAAGAGTCTACTGGGCAACTGGAATAAAAAAAAAAATAGCCAGCATATAAAATCTGCCTGTCATAATTGTGTGGGGCTACTGATTTATCCTCCCCTGAGTTCTGTAACTAGCAAATTCAATTTGGTTGAATTACATACAGTAAAAAAAAAATAACCTTGGCCATTCAAGAGTTTTCATATGAGCTGGCATCTTGTGAATTGTCATTTGAGAGAGTGTTTTGTCAGATGAAGTAAACATATTTGAAACATGTTCACAATAGGGTTAGCCCTGAGCTCTTAAAGGCCTTTCTGTTGTGTTTTTTATTTCTGGCTAAATGCATTGAAAAGCGATTTGTCTGCACTGCCCTGTGGGACTAATAAAAAAAATACAAAAAGTGCACGGGCAGTTCAGAATTTTTTTTTCTCGGCTCTTTAGACATGAAGATGGCTCAGCTTTAATACCTCATTTGTTTGTGGTGCTTATTTTCTTAGAGCATCAATATTTCCTTTGTTACCAAACACTTGATGAATCTTCAGATTGCTCATTTCAGCATTGATATAAATCATACATAAAATCTGTTCTGCTTTTTTGATGCGAAATTGATTTCATAATTGTGTATTGGCAGGCGAACATCGCGCAGCATCCCACAAATCTGTGATGTTTGAAGCTTTACTGTTTTTGAATAGCTGGGACTTGTGATAGAAGTCAACTCTTTTATAGACTAGATCTGGCACAAGGCTGTAATTCCTTATAATTGTGCAGCAGCTGCTTAGAGAAGTAATTAATTGAAATTTTCTCTGATGCTATAACTATATATATATATATATATATATATAT
This sequence comes from Silurus meridionalis, assembly GCF_014805685.1. Lineage (NCBI taxonomy): Eukaryota > Metazoa > Chordata > Actinopteri > Siluriformes > Siluridae > Silurus > Silurus meridionalis. The sequence goes on from NC_060908.1 coordinate 5,352,788, forward strand.
ATATATATATATATATATATATATATATTCTGAAGGATTTCTGAAGTAAAGTGAAATACAAGTATACATGACAGTTAAAAGCCAGCAATTGCCTTAGGTACACAGATATTGTTATACTTTATGGTTTTATAGTGTTTATGCAAGAAATCTTTCATGAGCAGCACTAAAACCTAATGCTGAAGCCCATGTGGTCCTTACACAAACATCTATTAAATCTGCAGTGGTCCAGAGCTGTTCTAACATGCAGCCTCCATTCGTCAAGCCGGTCTCCAGAGGAACAAAAATGGAAATGAGATAAAACAGTGATCTGCATGTCAAATCGAAAAAAAAAATTGAAGCAGGTCTCTATGGGATTAAAGCGTTTTTAAATGAGACAAGGAAATGAGCTTGGGAAAAAAAAAAAACAGAACATTTAATTAAAATGGTCATTGGTTGGCATTTAAAATGTTACATATTCAAGCAGTTAAAGCAAGACTTTTGGGTCACATAAAGCAAAAAGTTTATTGACAGTTAGTACTGCAAAGTAATTAGAGCATTTTCATGAAAAACATGCTGTTTATAATTAGATTAATATTGGGCCATCAGTATGCACATAGATATAAAGACCTGTTTTGAACTGTAGCGCAGTCTCTGACTCTTAATAAGCTGTTTCCATATTATTTGCAGGATATGTTACATTTTCTGTTATTGGTGGGAAAATGAAATTATTAGATCATGTCACAAATGTAAAGTCCTGAGGCATAACGTCAGAAATGCTTCACTGTCGTTGTCCTGTTTTTGTTTTGTTTGACTGATTTCGTTTAATATCAGTGTGTGTGTGCGAGAAAGAGAGAAAAAAGCTTCGGGCTAGATTCTGGCATTGCGGTTATGCAAAACATTATGGACACATTTCTCTCTCTTTCTCTCTCTCACACACACACACACACACACATGCAAACACACACAAATACAATATTTATGTACAAGTATTTATCAAACTTGCATTTAAACTCAAAATGAAAATAAATAAATATTAAGTGTTTTATGATTTTATTCCTTTTGTGATAGAATGCAGGCCAAAGTGCACAGTCAGCTGCTCGCTGGCACGAAACGCCAACTTAAAGACACGCCAATCTGCAGGACTCAAAACACTTCGAGCCCTTTACTGATAACTGAATAAGTTCAACATTTCGAGAAAAAAGCATTCCCATTTACCCCCTCAGACACGCTGACTTGCACCATTCAAAGACATTCTCACTTGTGCCTCTCAGACACGCCCATTTCTATCACTCAAAAGCATGCTTATTTGCATTACTCAAGAGAAACACTCTTGTGTGCAGAGTAACCCTTTGCTCAAATAACATAACAAAAGGACAGACTCAGTGTTATGGTTGAAGTTAGTTATTATAATTTACTGATTGCAATGTGTATGAAAATGTAGCACTGATTTCACAGAGACGAGCTTTTGCATTTCTTGACAGAAGATAAAGGTCTCCAGTGAAATGTAAATATACACAGCACAGCAACAAGCAGGAGAGAACAAGCAATCCTAAAAACTAAATCTCACAGGTTTTTTTTTGTCAAGAAATATAAATACAGTATTTATTTGTTATAAAACAAAACCCAATGGCCACGGACTGATCTAACTCTAAACTTTCTTTAGATTTCTTTCTCCATATTTAACCATTGCAATACTAAATAACTACATTGAAAAGTAATTCATAGCTCACTGTAACAATGCAGTATTTTGAGTGATGTACTGGAGTAATGGAGCATCTTTGCTGTTGTAGAAACTACGCCATGAGTTAAGAAGCGAGTCCCTAGAGCTTGTCTGATTTTATAAATGGCCTTGTTTGTTCTTTTCAATTTGATTGTCTGTTTTAATCGAAGTGACAGTATTACTGTATATAATTGGCATATGCACATATGTATATGCATTAGCATGTATTATTAGTCTGCTAGGCACCAAACGCATCCACAGGTTGCCCAAGTTATGGATTGTTTTGATAAGACTGAATATGCTGTAAAACTTTATAGTGACCACATCTTAAGCCTTTGGAACACTGATGGGATGTTGGAGCTTTGTGGCAGACAGCAAACACTAACCATTCACACACCAGGCCAAAATAATGATTTTTGGAAAGAATGGTGTTCATGGCTTTGCCGGTATGCTATAAAGTTCTGGTGACTGGCGGTGTCCCGTCACCTCGCTGAGACACTTTTTGTTAGTTCGTTGAATCCTGTCCTATTACAGTTGACCAAAGAAAGGGATGTATTGGTTTTGCACCGTTTGCTATTGCTATATTTAATAGATTACAGCTTTCTTGATTAGGGTAAACACCTTGTTGAAATGTCTGTTCATTTCCCACTGATTAGTGAACTTTTTTAAGACAGTGGCTGTGGGGGAGGACACCGCTTTTTATCTAACATGAAGGTTAGACCTTTTTGTGTCCCTGGTATGTCATTAATATTCATGTGATATAAGCTAATCACAAGCTAAATGCCAAAGGTGATGGTTTTACAACTGAAGATGAATTAGTTGGATTTTAAAATGATAAAAAAAAAAAATTAAGTTAATCCCAGCTTCATGCAGTAGTTTTTTTTGTTTGTTTTTTTGCAAGACACATCTTGTTTTGTTATTTGGCAACTATTTTTTTTTAAAAATATCATAAAATCTGATGTAGGGTGAGAAAGCCTGAGGTGCATTCGGCATTCCAATTTAGCCCAAAGATGTTTAGTGGGGTTGAGATCAGAGCTCTATAGCAGGCGAATCAAGATCTTCAACTAGATGGAGTCTTGTAGTTAAACTTTTGGGTATAAGTTCTTAGAGAAAACACAAATAGCTGAAAAAGTCAGGTGTTGTTTGCTTATATAATATACTATTTATTACTGTAATTATTAATTTGCTTAAGAAAGCAAACGTATAGCTTAAATATTCCAAGAAACAGGCTGTTGCTTCTCTAAGGTGCTGTAGAATCATATGTGAGGGTATATCTTTATATGTTTATATGTTTAAGGACCTTAAACTTCCATTTTTTGCTGACCTATACATGGGCACAGTTTGTGTGTAAGGTTGTGTAGTGGCGTCCCATCCAGTGTGAATTCTCCCACCTCGTGGCCAGCATTTCCGAGATAAACTCCAAATCCACTCTAAATGACATTCATTACATAAATAACACTCATACACAAACACACATGCACACCTTATGGCTGGTTGTAATTCTTGATTATGGTGCAAAGGCAGCTGTTGTCCTACTGTCCACATTACAGCACACAGCAAACTCACACACACTGATTAAACCACAGCGTCATTGAAAAAGAAGATAAAACCTGAACTGACAAAGCTGATGGAATTGGAGAGTGCTAGTAGATGCTTTATTGTGATCTGAGAGCAGTTTATTGCGTGTAATTCTAAGATTTTTGGCCCTATCTAAGCAAACTTGTAAGCATGGGGAGCATACAAGGACAAGTAAGGATAATAGAATGCAACAAAAAAAACGAGGCACTGCATTGAGCATGTTTTTTGCTGCAGGCTGCAGAGTGTCGAAGTCGTGAGACACCGCACATAAACCTGCTCAGCTTTTCAGACCACTATCACCGCCTCTACTATTTTTAGTCATCACCACTAATTAATGATAAACAATCTTGATTGGATTAGCATACGCCAGGGTATCAGGGCTCCACTTGAGGCAGTGACAGGCTTCATATTAACAATATGTACACACACACACACACACACACACACACACACACACACACACACACACACAATCACTCAGTTTCCAAGAGAGATATGGGGTTAGTTTATGAATGAGAGCACATTTTCTCCTAAATGAATATCTCTCATTTCCTACAAGCATCATGCTATGCCAGAGCTTTCTAGCTTGTGATACAGCACTTACTTAGAGGAATAAATAACTGTATTACCCAGTTCATGTCTTGTAAATGCTGATATATTTAAACGTAGTGCAGGCAGGATGCAATCTATTTCAAGCGTATGGAAATTCGGGCTGTTACGATTTAGCACTTTCATGGTATGATAACCAGGTTATCAAAAAAATAACATGGCAAAGCGAGCAAGTCGATGTCGGAAAATGAATACACAAGGAGTAAAATACGACCTGGCATGCTGTGGTAGAGAAATAATCAATGACAGGGTTGTCAAGTATCATAAGTGTATTATTTACAATAACATCACTTTAACATCAAATATTTTATTCCCTTTCTTTCACAGCCATACAATAAAGCACATATCATATATTTGATCATTTATCAAGTTTTGATTAGAATGAATTCAACTTTACATTTACATTTATGGCATTTGGCAGATCCCCTTATCCAGAGTAACTTACAACTGAGCAGGGGAGGGTTAAGGGCCTTGCTCAAGGGCCCAGGAGTGGCAGCTTGATGGTGGTGGGATTTGAACCTAAGACTTTCCAAACCTTAACCACTGAGCTACCCCATCCTCTTGGTGAACTTTATTGTCATTGTGAACTGACAAAGCTGATGGACTTCATTGTCATTGTTCTGAGTACATCACCAATGAAATGCAGTATATGTGCATGTGCGTGCATATTATTATAATTATAATTAATAATAAATATAAAAAGAGAAAAAGATATGAATGTTTTTAATAAGTGAAACATTCAGTGGGGAAAAAAACACAGACCGAAAAACAGCTCCAAAACAGTAGAGCAAAACATTCCGAAATAAGAGTCCTAAATCACAGAGAGGGCAGACAGCAATGTAGAAAGAATCAAAATCAGAATCCAAAAACAGTCCAAAATTCCAAATGGCAACAAAAAAAGACAATAAAGGGCAGACAGAATCAGATCCAAAATCAGTTCCAAAATCAGGCATGGCAAACAGAGCAATATAGGTCAGAGCAATAACAAAAACCAAAAGATAGTCCAGAGTCCAAAGCAATATCCAGGGTAAGCCAGGCAGAACAGGGCTTGGGAAGAGGTACCAGAGCAGGCAAAGTGGCAAAAACCTTCACAGGGACATGAAAAGCCGGTGAGATAATCTGGCAGTGAGGTAATGTCTTTGGTGTCCTTAAATACTGGGCAGTGCAGGAAAAACCCCAAGATGGCCACTGACCTGGAAGTGTGCACTCCGAACCCGGAATAGCCTGACGTGGATAACAGCTTTACACACTTTTGGCTGTCAGACAGTTAGTTTCCATAAACATTCAGCTGAAATAATTTCCTATGCCTTTCGTAAAATTTGAAAAAAAAAAAAGATATTCTTCACTAGTTTTTGTCATACAGTTCATAAGCAGTTCAATAGGATTTAGAACTGGGCAGGTTATTCCATGATAGAGAGATAGATTGCTCTCTAAATAATGCTTACAGAGCTTGGGTGTATGCTTCAGGTCTTTGTTTTGCTGTTTGGTGAAGTTGGTTCCAATTTGCTGCAGTCCAGATGGAATTGCAAGGTGTTGAAGTATGGAATGGTTGTTCGGTTTTCCTTTCACCCTGAATAAGTCTCAAAGCTTCCCTGCTCCAAAACAACCCCAAAACATTAAGCTTCCATGTTCCACTGTGGGACAAAACATATTGCACACATAATGTTGTGTGGTGTATTAACCACAGGCCTGTGGAATACTCAACACATCAGATACTCAATACTCAACCACAACAGACATTGGATTAATATTAAACTCATGTCAAACAAGCGTCTGATTTGCAAATACAGAATTTGTTGTCATTTTTCTAATAGCAAGTACTTTCTAATTACTTTCTAATTGCCTTATAAAAGGTTATAAACAGCTACTAAATTCCTGTGATCAGGATTTTATAAGAGCAGTGCTACATTCAACAAAAAGCGCCTGGTCTCCCCACTCTTCCCACATTTTAGGACATACATCACAGTTTGGTTTGTCTCTTTGTGGACGATTAAAATAATTAAATCTATAAGCAAATTTATACTTCCCACCTGGAGCATTTGTAAGTGCATGAGCAGTGTACCAAGTATTTGGTTTGCATGACCTTAAAAAAAAGGACAGCCAGTAAATGAGAAATAATAGCCTCAATTATGCATTGGAAATTTGTAGGCTACTTTGTTGTTTAAGGGACTTTAATGGAATGGAAAATGTTAATGGATTTAATGAAAATGCATTTTAATCCTTCAAGGGTCGATGGTCAAATCACCCAGCATGGCACAACAACAAGCCTGATGTTTATAACACACATCAGTGGATAATTTCAAATATACCTTAGCTGATGAATGCAGCAGAATGTTGGGGGATTTGTTGTTGTTGGTTTGCTTGTTTTTCCTTTAAGCTCAAATGATGTCTGCCCCACTATCCAGGCTGAAATCAATCGATGAGTCGATCAATCATGCACACCAATCAATCTGTTTTTATCGAATGAACCGCATTAGGAGGCACACACACGGCCACGGAGGCTCAACGTAATGCGATAAGGTACAAGGGCTGTACATAATGGGATTACATTAGCAGATCACACTGACAACAACAAAGGCAGAGAGAGGGAGAGATGAACTGAGAGAAAGAGAGAGAGAGAGAGAGAGAGAGAGAGGTGGCAAAGGAAATTAAACGAAGGACAGCGCCCACAGCCATGAAGATTGGATCATATGCAGGTGAGGTATATAGAACTGAGAGGTAGGACACACACACACACACACACACACACACACACACACACACACACACACACTGTCATGAGCAAGTGGGTTCTGTGATTTATGTGAAATGATCAATGAGTCAGGGTTTTGCTCTTGAGAGTTCACATGCAGTGGAAATATGCGTACACACACACACACACACACACACATTTACTGATAAAGAGTAAAAAGAACACAGGGTGATGTACCCTAGGTCTAATGTCACAGTAAAAGTGAAACAGCAACTCCTGCACATTTGGGAATTATAAAAAATATAGCTTGTCATCCGAAACAGCTCCGGGAAAACGTGTTACTGCAGAAGTGCCATATAATATTTTCCCCCCATCTTATTCCTTTTCCTCATTTCATTATTATAAGTGAGTACAAGTACGAGTACAAGTGCACAAAGTACAGAATCGAATTATGAAACGGAAGCTTTATGATGTGAAATTGGCAATAACTTAAGGGTATTTCACAAGGTTATTCGTCAGAATGAAAAGGCATTAAGGCAATTTTGAAGGAATAATCATGATGTGAATCTTGATTTTTTTTTTCTAGTGAAATGCCACGATGCCAGACGTCTCAAGGGGAAACGAGCTAAATCGTACTCAAAAAGTTCAGCCAGATCATGTCATGAATTCCATTTACATATTCATTGAATTGTCATGCTTATTTGCATAGTGCTTATTTTCACTTACGCTTTAGAAAATGAAATAGATTTTTTTCAAACTTGGAAATAATTGAGTGTAAACTGTTCATAGAAAGAAGCCATCTTTGGTTACAGCATCAAAAACCAAGAACCCATTAAAAAAAAAGGTTCAAGAAAAAACTACTTTCTATCAAGAACACACAAAGCAATGGTAGCGAGTAGTTATGAACATAGGTTTAATGGAAATGGTTGGAATGTCTTGCTTTGTTGACTTGAAAAACAAGGACAGACTATGCTGGGTGTAGGGAACGTCACTTCATGGATGCAAGTGGAGCTCAGTCTAGCTTTACACAACTTGAGCTAGAGAGCCCTAAGCAATTGGAATCCAGTACAGCTGTTAACATCTGCTTGCAGTCAGTCTGATCTGAGTCTTCAAATTGGTAATGCAGTGTAAAGCACTGATGTCTAACACATTATTTACAGTGGTATTCCTAAATATTTTGATTTACACTCGGATATCGGACACTAGAATCTGATATTGTGCATTGATACCACAGCAGTTGAATGCTCTAATCTGACTGGCCAGAAGGTGTGCCTTATTTTTAGTTACTAGTTTTTAACAGTTGAAATTAAATTAAGTGTAAGATGGATTACAAGTGATGTACATAATTGAAGGGCCAGTAAAAAAGAAATGAGATAAAACTGATTCTAGTCAATGATGTGGTGACTTTTTGTTGAAAACGTTTACCATTTATGGAAAAAAATCTCGATAGTAAGAACCCGCTGTCTTGGTACTGCTTTCTGTTTTTGACATGTTCTCGGTAAAATGACAGGCTGTGCTCTGAGTGTATGTGTGTGTGTGTAAGAGAGAGAGAAAGAAAGAGTGGGACAAAGGAAGACAGACAGAGAGGGGTTGGTGAGGGAATGATTTGGTGGCTAGTGAGAACAGGAACTAACTTGTCTCTCCAATAATTCAAGGCATTAAATCTAACTATAAACTATTAAAATGTACATATTGTTGATTAATTAATGAAACATTGTAATCGTTGGCTAATCGCTGTGGTGTAATTGAGGGGGTTGACAATGGAGGTGGTGCACAAGACAGATGCCAAGGCAGAAGCCACTACCTTACATATACATTCTTTTTGTATAACAGCATCATCTGGAGTGACATTCTGCTCATACCACAGAGATTTTCCAATAATTACAATGATTCATAATTTAAAGAATGGCATTTTAATTGTTTATAGTTGCTAAACAGCGTGTTCTGTTGTGTTATTCCTTACAGAACCCTGATATTTATACAATTACCAGTTCATTTTGACAGGAGAAGAAAAATCAACATAAAATAAGACACATTAAATCCATGCTGGAGATATAAACCTTAATATAATTATCTCTCAATTTCTCCAGCATGCATGGTTTTACATTTTATTCCATTAGCTAAGAAAACACTGCCATCTGTCACATTGCTTCAACTTTAGACTAGTTAGTCTTCAGCTTCAGATGCTTTTTAAATATATGCACTTCCCTTGAGCTGTGAAAAAACTGTAAACAGGCCTATTTTTAGCTTAGTATAGCTAAATAATAAGTATAAATGTATAAATAGTGTTATAAATAGTGCACTCATTAGCTGTAAACAGAGGATGATAGTAAGAAAGAGATGTGAATGTTTTCTGAAGATTTTAGAGTAATAGCTGGAAGTCAGGTGCTTGGATGTGCCTCTTTTGTGTCGGTGCTGGGTATTAGACATTACTTTTTCCTTTTTAGACAAGCATAGTGTTGATTTGATCTTTCAACACCCATCATGACTGTTTTCTTTTTTTGTACGGATACAAGGTTTTATGGCATGCACTTGTACTTGCTGATGCCCGGAATTTGGAAGTACCTGTTGTTAGTTAATGTTTCCTTCCCTATAGTGAGTGCAAACAAGATCATTACAGTAATGACAATCCAAAAGGTAAACTGTCTCCACTGACCTGGCATTCGGAATAGTAGCGCAGTGGAATAAAATGGAGTTATTGTTTCTTTTTTTCTAATAGAATTACTTTGTTTATAAGGTAAACAGCTCCTTTCCTCATCACTTTTCTTAGAAAAATAATTAGCTCCTAGCTGTTTGGCCAAGAGCTTCACAAAGCCAAACAACACATAATCATCAAAGCACCATAATGTAAACGGGCATTTTTTTTTGATCCAGTCTCTTTTTTTCCCCACAGCACTTCTCTAAACCATTTTTTAAGGCAAATGGCAATTCAATATTCAGAGTTGTTTTTTTTCCCCCCTCCACGTTGATTTAACAACTTCCCACAAACTGCATCTATTTAACGTGAAATTTAATTTTGTTAAGTGTGAAAGACAAAGGTTTTTTTTAATAAGGGTTCATAAGTCAAAGGCTGCCATATGGAGATTGACACAGTCCAGTTGCTCCTTCTGTTTGGGGATAAAAAGAGCAAATTGAGTTCCCTTTTATCCAGATGTTGTTTAGATTCTGGGGGGAAAGTTAACGGCACATTCAGCAGACGTTGCACTTGATGTTAAGGGAATCTTATTTGAGACTTTGGGTGTGAATGATGCAGGGGCACTGCGGTGGATATGCTGTGGTGTTTAAGAGATACATTGTTACAGACATCAAAGTAGAAGCTGCTTGGGATATTTGGAAGAGAATCCACCAATGAGATGATGCAACAATGTAAACATTGAACAGATGTTAAGTGTTTTGGGGTATTAAAAAGATATACTAAGGGCTCTGGGGATGTTGCTGGGTTGCAAGCATGCTGAGAGGAAAGTTTTAGAGACAATGGGTTGAAGTGGAGGACACTGGGAAGATGGTTCTTGGGGGTTGGGATAATTTTGGAGAACATTGTGAGAGAGTGTGGATATTGTGAGAATGTTGTTGGACATAACGAAAAGGATATTAATGCATGTTGCAAAAAAGATTGGTGCTGTGATTATAATAATGGATTATGAATCTGAGGAATAGCTTAAGAATAGGTTGTTTTGCAGAAATAGTGACTATGTGTTATTACAGAACGTGCAGAATTTTCTCCTCTATAGACACAAATATTGTTCAATGTTTTGGGGACGGGAGAGAATAATGCTATGGACAGTGGAGTCTTTGGGGGTGTTTTGGACAAGGTTAAAAGAGGGCTAAACGGATGCTTGGGTATGTTGTTAGGGTATTTATGGTAGTATGTAGAATGTAATTGGGGAACTGTTAGGGAGTGTTTGAGTTTGAGAATGTTTGTTTGAATTATTTGGGTTAAAGTGGGTTGATGTTGGGTGTACGCTTATACATTTATTTTTCAAGGAACATGCATGGATGTTTGGGCGGTGGTGTTGGAAGTGTAAGAAAAAAGTTGTTGAGGGACAACATAGACACTATCTGAAAAGAAAAAAGAAAGAAACTGCATGGTAGGGAAGATGCAAGAGATGTAAGCCTTTACAGTGCTAAACAGTGGCTGAAGTGGTACAAAGCCTGCGGGATATGTCAACATGCATGCACATTAAAATCATTAGACTCTATTTATTATTCACTCCAACACACGCTCACACACCCACACACCCACACAAAGGGTCTCCAACGATCTTCTATTCATCTCCTGTGCCTGTGAACAGCACTGACTTTAAGAAGCTGATCTTAGGCTGATCACTCTCTTTTTCTTACACACAAAACAAATAGTAATATTACTCCAGTCATCAAAATAAATTTAAAAGGACTAAGTAATGGATTATTTTTGTCAATGGCTTCAAGAGGTCAGACTACAAACAGACCTGTACCAGTTCCACACTTTTCCACTGCAAACGAGCAAACTCAATTTGGATTCCAGCGTCAAAATTGTACTGATATGGAACCAAGGATCATCAATGCCAAGGGCTTCAGAGTGTCATCGTTTTGTTGCCATGACAACAGCGCTAGTAATTACACTTCATGACCAACATTAAATCAGACTTGAGGATTGCAGGGGGGCAGATTATTATCACTATTATAAAATGAAATAGCTAAATAGAATATTGTCATTTTATATCTGGCTGCCAAATAGAAGTTAATAGAAGGCATTTTTGTAACAAATGAAATAGGAGACATTACTACAGGTAATGCTAGCAGTGAAGGTGTTATCTTTATATATATATATATATATATATATATATATATATATATATATATATATATATATATATATATATAAAAAGTAACATGTACCATCTTTGGAAATGATGCATTGGGAAACACTTAATGGTAATAATGTATTTTGTATACTGGTGGAAGTACAGGCTGCAACCTCTTGGTTTAATGAATGGCACTCTGTAAGTGGACATTGTCCCAAAGCAGCTTTATTCAGATAAAGCGGTAATAAAAAGTTTATGTTTGTTTCTTATAATTGTACGTTTGTCCCTAATGAGCAAACCACTGGTGACTGTGGACTCAAAAGGGAACCCATCCTCATCTGGGTGGCACTGAATGTCCATTCATTACAATTCATTGTTGTTGAGGTTTACAGTGATAGGTGATTACATGCAAGCTGCATAGGCTATATCCTTTTTTTTACTATTTAAACCTAAAAAACATGGCAGTGGCATTTTTGGAAATTTCACAATACACAGTGATTGGCAGTGATGTCCCTCTGGAGACTCATGGTGCTGAAAAGGAAAGTAGAAATTACACAACCTTTTTTCCTTTTTGCAAAATAGGTAAGTCCAAAAATCTGGTGCATTTTGCACATATTTCTGGTGGTACAGTGCATATAGCAAGCAGGGAAAATAAGATAAGATTGAGCATACCTGATTTGTGCTTTGCCATTTCCAGCTGCTTTAAATAGCTACTCTGATTAGAATAGAACCCATCGCAAGCACATCAGGTTTTAAAATGATCCTTGCTTTTCACCATTCTTGTTGCACTGATGCTGGTGGAAGCAGCAGGCTAATTAACGAGAGCCCTACCTTTTACAGCAATAGGTATGGAAGTTTAGAATGACTGCCTCGGATTACCATTATCTCGTCGCATTTCAGCTACTCTCCTCGTTCATGTTTTTTTTTTTTAGCAGCTATTAACAAACGCAACAGACACGACTACTCAGTCAGGATTGTACAGGTAGTTAAATGTGAACACTTCATTGAATGAAACAGAAACAAATGCAGATACAAGTTGGAGGTGCTGTAATTGCTATCTTTTGTATAGAAAGTTAGTCAGGAAGGTTTGCGGGGCAATTTGTTGTGACTAAATGTGTGCATCAGGAGTATGATTATTTAAGAAATTGCAAAGAAATAGCACCATAGTTATCAAATAATGTAAATAATAGAAAATAATTAACAGACCACAGTTATTAACTGAAAATGGGGCCTTAGCATCTGCCCGGTCAGGATTCAGGTGGTTTAGGTTAGACGGCTAGTTTATTTTCATTTCAAGAAATAGAAAACACTAATTTTGTTAGAATACTTTGCAAGTAAAATATAAATAATAACCCTGTGAATGGGATTTAAACAGTCCCAAGCATGTTATTACTCAAGAGATACAGCTATGTTTGAGGAACTATCAGAGCCAGATAATACAAATGCTAATGAAGGCATTATGGTAAACAAATTTTCGCTTTGAATAAACAACTACACTGAAAATGATGTATACAAATGCTAAATAATGTTAAATTCGAATAGAAATCACCATAGCTTCAGTGCATGAGGTAAACTATATAGCCAATGCGAACATAGTGCTAATAATGATCCATCAATCTGACTACGTGATGCCATCAACTCACAATAGCCCTGATCTAAAAAAGAAAAAAACAATCTTTTAAAAAAAAAAGAAATGTGTGTGAGAAAGCAAGAGAAATAAACTGAGGAGACCTTGTTTATTTGGGATTCTGTCGTAAATACAGCACAGATGCTCTAGGAAATAATGAGAATAATGAAAACGATAAGTGGTGAGCTGGAGAGTTTTAACCCACACTAACCCTCACACACCCCATCACACAGAGCGTTCCCATCATTTCCTCAGCTAGCCCCATCGCAGAGCGACAGCACACACCTGCCTTATTGATCACAGAGTGTGCGTGATTGTGTATTCGCTGCAGCGCTGAGCCGCACCGAGTGTATCTTCAGCTGTGCTTAAGCACAACCTGGTGAGAACACATTCTGCTAGCAGGACATTGACCTTGCTCCCTCCCGCAACCTGTGTGTGACAGAGTGTGACAGAGGCAGCAGGGAGAGGCGAGTGTGTGATAGTGCGCATTGTGTGTGTGTGTGTGTGTGTGTGTGTGTGTGTGTGTGTGTGTGTGTGTGTGTGGTAAAATGAGGAAGAGAAAGCAGTGAGGTGTCCAGCACTTAAATTGCCTGTTTATTTCCAGTCACTGCATCATTTACCGAGAGGAGGTAGAGGCAGCAGCGTGTGAGAGAGAGTGTTAGAGTGTGTGAGCGTGTGTTAGAGAAAAAGGGAGATTTGGGAAATTCAGATAAGGGTGTGTCTGTCTGTGTGTGTGTGTGTGTGTGGGGGGTACAGTGAGTAAGAGGAAATCTTGGGGTTGGGGGATGGGAATAAGTATTGGAGCATGAATTTTATTTTTATTTTTTTGCTGCGTATGTAGGTAGGTATGTGTGTGTCAGGCTAGTGATTAGTGGAGCTCAGCTGGCTGAATGCATCACTCTAAGAAGACCAGCAGCTCCCCTGTATTGCCTTTGTCTGCTGTCTGGCACCAGCAACAGGGGTTAAACGCACTTGCTTCACACTTAAAACACGTCATATGTTGCAAATATACGGTATACTCTCGTCTCCACCTCCATCTCTCTCTCTCTCTTTTTTCTTTCGCTCACGCCCCCTCACATTGATTTCTTGACCCCGAGCTTCATTCATGTCAACACCAAATTGGAAACGAGGTGCACTGTGCTAAAAAATTATATATGATATATTTATTGTGACAAAGTATACTCCAGCTGTCAATTTATCTTAACAGCAAGCTCATGAGTCATGTAACACGATAACGGATAAAAGGTTAAACTGAAAAAAAAAAAAAAATCCATCACAATGCATAAACAAATCGATTTACGTATAGTCAGGTTGTGGCAACGCGAATCATTATCAAATTCAGGTCGTGGCGGCTCGCTGTCATGTATCACTCGTATCGTTGACTCGTCCGCTAGATTTGATCTTCATTTAGGCTAATACATTCTTGCCCATTTCAGTGACATATCCGATATACATCATCAGCCATCATGATGTGGATTTCTTCATGCTGAAAAGAAGTGGATTATTTACTGTTATTTTTTTTCCCCTTGAAAAATGTAACACAAAATATAGAGTATGTAAACACTGTCTAATCAGCATACAGCAGAGAGCAGAACTGTAGGTTTTGTGTGAGTGTGTGTGTGTGTGTGTGTGTGTGTGTGTGTGTGTGTGTGTGTGTGTTTGAATGAAAGGGGTAGACCTTTACTGTTTACTGTGTTTATTATTCAGAGGAAACATGACAAGAAGCCAGTCAAGCATTACACATTAAAACTAAAATTAAAACTAAACAAACAAACAAAACAAAAAAAACAAACTTACCAATTAAATTACTAATGTAGATCCAGGATTAGCTACATTTGTGTATTCATTAAGTAACAGATTATTATTATTATCATCATCGTCGTCGTCGTCGTCGTTGTTATTATTATTATTATTATTATTATTATTATTATTATTATTATCAATGAGGCCTTGGGACATAATGTATCGGTTAACCATAAGCGTTTCAGTGTTAAGTTATTGATAGATATCTATCCCTTCTATCTAATATCACCACACACTGCTGGTGTGATCAATAGTGCGATACACTCCTATAGTTGTCTTAGTATATTTCATCTGGTTAATGCATTCTGACAAAAAGATGCATCTTGTTTCCAATTTAGTATGACATGATTAAAACTCTGGGTCAAGGCAAGAGGCAAATGTAGGGGGAGTGGAGTGGAGTGGAGGGGAGATGGTGAGGGTTGTTTAGGGGTATTGAAGCATGCTACAATTGCTCACACTTTTAATTACACACAGCATGGTTGACACTAATCAAGCTTGCTAGGAGTGTCTCCTCTCTTTCTGTGTTCTTGCACTAGTAAATATAATTCAGTTCAGATATATGTATAGACAGCTAGCTTACTTTAAACATGCATTACCACTGAACATAATCGCTATCACTTGTTAATTCAATAAGGATTTTCACACCTAATTGTTAGAACTTCAATATAATTTGGATTTCAGTAGGAGCCAGAGCTTGCACTGCAACAGTAGCACTACAGCCCCATCATTTCCGCACACACAGTTGAATCAAGTGCCTTAATGTAGTCATCCGACGCATTTTAAGCATCCGAAATCGATATCTGATGTAGCACGGTGTCCTGTGATTGACTGGGTCCCATCCAGGGTGTATTCATGCTTTACAACCAGGGTACAACCGGGTAGGCGTTCGGCTTCGGGGTGACCCTGATCAGGATAAAGTGCTTACTGAAATCGAACGAATTTAAATGTTTCTTTGGGTTGCTGCTTTGAAAACGTTTCCAGCTGTGTCAGGGTGTTTATAACTGGCACTTTTAGCGAGCACTTAACGAGGAGGCGCCTACTGCCCGGTGTCTTTTGAAGGAGTTACATGATATCCATTAAGTCCATTTGTAACAATATACTCAGCACACTCTGTAACAGGAACACCTTTACACATATGTGCAATAAGCCAATCATGCCTATTCAGGGTATAAGCTTTAGTTAATGTCCGCATTATACATTAGAAAATAAATCAATAACTTAGTGGTATGGAATGGCATTGAATTGGTTTGTCTGGTGGCTCTAAGCTCTAAAAATCAACAATGTCTAATTATATAATTATATCATGCCCATTTATGATAAAATGATATAATGTTTGAACATATAATGGTTTTCTTCACTTTATGGCCAAAGGTTTTTGCACATCTGACCATCACACACATATTTGACTCTTTCACAAAAATATTTGTACAATTTCTCTTTATTGGAACTAATAAATCCAAACGTGTTCCAGCATCAAAAATGTACACAAAAAACAAAAAAGATTATGAGTGTCCTACACTGGACACCTTTAGAAAAAACTCCAGACCTTCTCACCCAACATCATCATCTCACTAATCTTCTTGTGGATAAAGAAACACAAACTCCAACCTACAAAATCTAGTGTAAAGCCTTCCCAGAATAGTGGTGCTTGTTAAAACAGTGAATAAGAGACTAAATCTGGAATGGGATGTTTAAAAAGAACATACTATGGATGTGATGGTGAGCACGCACAAATATTTTCGGGTTGACAGTGTTTGAATATTCACATCTGAAGATGGAAATTCTACTCTTAAGGTTTGCCATGTAAATGTGGCAAATCCGAACATCTGTCTCCAGTAAATGCTTACAAACTCATTGTTAGTGTGAATGCTGATTGACTGTGTGACTACATGTTGAGAAAGGAATAAGTAATGCCCAGTTGAACAAAGGCTGTAATAAGTAAGTGAAGACTTTCCAATGGCGGAAAACATACTCTTAAAAAACACACACATTGGAAACTCATTCCATATAATTATCTAATCATCTCCTTAAATGAATCTTTAATTATAAGGAAACTTTAATTATAAATCTGTGATTATATATTATTTAGTGATACAGCCTTGCAATAGAAAATGAACTAATATATTCTGGCCAATCAGATTAAAAAAATTCAGCAACTCAGCATTGGATTCTAAGATGTATGCTAGTTAACTTTTTTTCTTTAGATGCATAGATGCATAGTATCAGATACAGCAGCAACAAATATTTGATCACTGATGTTAATGTTCACTGTGTCTGTGACATATAGTGTAACATCCATATATATATATATATATATATATATATATATATATATATATATATATATATATATATATATATATATATATATAAGATGGATATTTTTTCCCCGTCTCTAATGGATATGTTCTATTAACCGCCAGTGAAAATGTATGCAGAAGAAGAGACACTGTATGTATGTATGTATGTATATTTATGCACTGTATGTATCATATTTGCAGTGCATACATACATAATGCTTGCATTATTTCATCCTATTTGCCCATGACTCTTCAGCCAAACACCGTCCATACTTCAAAGACGCACACAGCTAGCGTCTTCCCGTCCTCCGTCATATTCTTTTGTTCTTGCGGTTCCTTAACTGATACGTTGCCATTGTGAAAAGCCAGCACCTCATCTCGTCCTCCTTCTTTTCATTCTTTTCCCCCACACCGCCCTTGAACTAGCTTTTCTACTCGTCATCTCTTCGCTGAATACGACACGTCACTGCTCATCTCATACCGCACTTCTAAACAGCTGTGGGAAAGGAGGGGGGTTAGGAATATATAGATGGAGAAAGAAAATGAGAGGGAAAATAGGATTGAGAGAGAAAGAGGAGGAGGAAAGCGACATGGTATAGGAGGGAGAGTGATACAGATAAAAAAGAAGGTGAGAACAAGAATGAGGAGTGAGAGAGAAAAAGGAAAGAGAAGGAGAGAGAAAGAAGGAAGGGGAGAAAGAGACATGGAAAGAAAGGCTGAGGAGAAAGAATACAAGAGGGAAAGAGAGCGAGAGGGACAAGGAAACATGAAAGGAAGAGCGTGAGAGAGAAATAGAATGGAAGAGAGAAAGAGAGAGAGAGAGAGGGGATGGAAAATACGGCAACTGTATGAATGGTGCAAAAAAATGGCACCGTCTCAAAGGGCAGAGCCAAATAGACGAAGGATGGAGCGAGGGATTTATCCAGCAGGGAGGAGAGAAAGGGTCACAGTGAATGATTCAGAATCAGATTAGGAAAAAAGGGGGAGGTGGAAAGAGGGAGGGAGTGGAGACTGAAAGAAAAGAATGAGCGGTGGTAAATCGAGCATCGAGCTCTGCATATGGGTAACTCTTAATTATCCGAGCTAAAAGCTTTATTAGGACCGCTCAGTCACAGAGAGAGAAGCAAACGCATGTGAGCATCCTGTCCATATTTCTCACTCCCTCTTTACCCTTTTCTCCTCATATATCTCTCTCGCTTATACTCGGAGGAAATGAGGTGGAGGAGCACCTGGTTAAGTCGCCCTTACCACTTTATGTCATGTTATAACTCTCACTATCTCTCTCGCTTTCTCTATTTCTGTCTTTCTCTCTCTCTCTTGCTCACTGACTGGCTATTATACTGGCTCTGTTAGGAGTCTGGTCACATCATACTGTGTCTCTGTGAGTGTGCTGGTTTCTCTTTGTGTATATATGTGTGTGTGTGTGTGTGTGTGTGTGTGTGTGTGTGTGTGTGTGTCTAGGCAGTTGTAGGATTCTAAGCTCCTACAGATATATCAGGCTATTTAATAATGACTAATGACAATAGCGAATTAAATATTTCCCCCTATGAACCTATGCAGTGTTTGGGGAGTAATAAGATCCAGCCCAAACCCCGAACTTGGGGAATTCAAGCTCATACTGGCTAAATTGTGGTGAAGGAATTGAACATTTTCTTAGAACAAGAACGCAGTGAACATATAAATGATTCGAATTTTCAGCAACTGTTACTAAAAACCATTACTTGGTGATTAAGTAAGGAATAAAACACCCGATAAAATGACGATTTTCCTAAAACAGCATGTCATCAAGCAATTCCTTTTTCATTTTTATTTGTATTTTATTTTAATACAATATAACAAGTGTGCAGTGGAACGTTTCTGGTTTCTAGTCAATCCCTTACCAGCGTTTTTTTTCTACACTCTTATGTTGATAAAAGCCAGAAAAAATAAAAGTTCTAAAAACTCAAATTGGTTATAATATAGATATATTATGTTTCAATGTTAATGTAAACCACTTTTTAAAAAAATATGTGCATGCATTTAATTTATTTTGCACCTTCTATATTTTACATATTACCATTCTGGCACGAGCATATGCGGCATAGAGACGTATTGCAATCTTTTACTCGAATGAACCGTATGAGACATCTTTAAACCAACATTTACCTCTGTACAAATTGCCCGCTTTCTCGAGATATTATTAGTTACAAGAATCTCCCCTTTTCTTCAAAGTCTCTATTCCGAGAAGCCTAAAGAATTTACAGGCTAAAATCTGTCTGCATTTTAAAAATACCGTGTCCAGCATTGCCTTGTTGTGGAGATGGTAGCTTAGTGGTTAACGCATTGAACTTTTTATCTGAAGGTCGTGAGTTCAACTCCCTGCCATGCCAAGCTGCCACTTTTGGGCCCCTTGAGCAAGGGGTTTAACCCCATAGCTGCTCGGTTGTAAGAATGAGATAAATGTAATTTGCTCAGGATTAGGGCATCTGCCAAATGACGTACATTTAAGCGTAATGGAAACGATACTTGTCACATGCACTTTACAGCACAGTGAAATTCTTTCTTAGCAGATCTCAGTGATATTAGGTAGCCTGGGTCAGAGAGCAGGCTCAACAGGTTACAACACCCCTGGGTTAAAGGCCCAAGAGTGGCAGGGCTTGAACTCCTATATATATATATAGGTGAGCCTCTTAAAAAATTCTAATAATGCAAAACATCTCTTAATCATTCAAGGGAACATTTATGTTTTTGTCTCAGGTTTCTTATCATCTAACGGAACTCGTGGAAGTGGTTCTTTGGAGCTCGTTTTGGTGATAACATCATTTCCTGCCTGATGCTACCGTTAACTAAGAGTATCCACAATGGAATAGCTTCAAGGTTTGATTGATCTTTTTACTTGGCAGACGATTGTATGTGGGAAGACGTAAAGCAGTGACTAAACGAAACTTTCCGGCTCACTGAAAATGTTATTACACACTGCCGCGCTGTACGGTCAGGTAGAACAGATATTTCAACTTGCCAGGCTGAATCCTAAATAATATTTCAAGGAAACACTGACATCATTGGTAGTGCTACAGCGATACGTGTCAGGATTAAGGCCACGGAAAATGTTTGCTATCAGCCGTTGCACCACTATCTATCATTTCAAACTGACTATAAAACTGGTATAGTCTCAGCATTGTGTTTCTGTATTAATGTATATATGTATATAATGTATATATAGTCTGTATAAATCGGAGCAGCTCTGCAACATCTGCAGCTGGGATGGCTTGCCTTTTTTGTCAGATAAAAAAAATCTTTAAATCTGTAAGTTTGTACCATATGATGTCTGCTAAATAAATTTGGCAAATCAAAAACAAAATGCAAAAGTAATTGCAACAGAATTAGAAAATTATAAAATATATGGAAATATAACATTAGATAAACAAAAAAAAAGACAAAGTTTATCAAAACTCTGCAAAAACATACCTTTCCCATTCACATACATATCAGAAAGGGATGGGGTGGGGCTAAGCAGCAAACATACTGAATACAAAATAAAAGGGGAAACATATAATATGAAACATCAGGTGCAACATTTTATGTAATGCCACATAATGTATTTTAAACCAGTTACATTTGCAACTGAATCCAATTCTTTGTTCATTAAAATTTCCCCTCGCACCTCACAGAGTGTCTCAAGTTTCTAGTGGTTGTTGTTGCTGGGTTTCACTGTCCTCTTCTTCACGCTAGGGCTATGCTTTCTTTGTCTTAGTGATTTTTACATCTGCACTATAAATAACGCCTCTACTTGCATCCGCCTTTGCCGTATTGCATGACACTTTACAGTTGGAGATGCAGTCCTAGTTTTATTTTTCTTTCAAATTTATAGGACTCATGAGGTAGTTGTGACAATTGTGTTCTAACCAATCAGCGGTCTACGCTATTTCAAATTTCTCGTTTGCATGACTCACTTGGGAACGGAAACAGCAATAAAACCTTGGATAAAACCTTCTACACCGCACTGTCCAGTGGATACCCGCTATATACAAAACGTTATTATTCTTTTTATTTTTTTGCTATAGTGATTATGAAAGTTGACTCCACTCATGCGGTCTCATATATCTGCGATAGAACTGGGAAATGAGATCTGCTAAAGCTGCTGCGTGAGAGAGATTATTTTAATAATGGAGCAAGCTAATAAACACCAAGCCATAAAACTGATGCATCTTCACATTTTGTAGCGTTCTCCTTGTGTCGACTCTATGAGCAGCTGCTCGGCGCACATGCATGTTCCCTAGCAAACATTAACACACAGCCATTAATGTTAAAGCTAAGCTCATGGAGAAACATTCATCATTTTGTCATGCTGTTGGTATTTTGTTCCCAAAACACACACATATGCATAGACACACCTACAGGCATGTACACAGACTTTTTTTGCCACGTTCTCGCCAGTGAATTGGTTCACCGTCAAATTAATGGAAGCTTTCCTCATCCTGACAGTAATGCCAGCCTCCAACTTATTCTCCAATGAGTTCATGACCCTCCTCCCCCTCTCTCTCCCTGCCAAATGATGAATTGTGAGGGAAAAATAAGGTGCTGCTGTTTGCTGAATAGTTAAGCAGCCACACACACACACACACACACACACACACACACGCACACACACACAGTAAGCACTCTGACATGCACAGATTAAGCAAATAAGGTGGCATAAATACACAATCATTTTCCCAGAATCCGAACCCACACACGGTGCTCCTTGAAGTACAGTGGATTTGTGCATCAGATCAGAATTGGATGGAGGCATTCAGATTTAAAGAGTGAAGCCTGTTTTTTTTTCCCACTCTCCAGACACGGCAGTCTGCAAAAGACATGCTGTGTTTTGTATGAATTGAAAAGCTAATCTGTAAAATTCTGCCCATCCCTCTCAAGTCAACACAATTCAAATTCCATTAGCACTCGGACCCAGGCGTCAGTGGATGGAGGATTTAGCAGGGAAAGATGCACATGCAGTAAACAAAACGAGTTGGGACAGATTTTCCAATCTAAAAATGATGGATTTATGGATATGTAGCTTTTCTTTTTATAAAGTAATAAGATGTGCTTATCAATAAATCCAGAACAGGAGTGAAAGTACAATGTGATTCAAGTTAAATCTTTCAGATTGTCTTTCCACATTTAGATCCAATCATCTCTGTGACTTTAAACCAACGTGACTTTGAGATGCAGTTTGTTCTTACTTAACATATCCGAAGTTTATATATTAGCCATTAATGCAGTTATAATGGAAGTGCCTTATGGCATCTATCCCACAATTGATTTAAATAGTGAACATTTACACATTTACTTTGCACTGCAACACATTCAGGAAACAAGAAAAGGGCGTATATACTTTTATTCCATTTATATTAGATCAAGGATCATTTGTGACTCTTAATAGTGAAATAATGTGAAACCTGATAACTGTAAGTTTAAAATGTAATGCCTTTAATGGACAAATAGCATAATTGCTTTAAGAACATTTCTCCTTAAAGATCTCATTATTTGTAACTAAATTAATATAATATCTGTAACACTATAATGTAGAATGCAGTAAAAGCCAACATCGTATTGCTTTTTCCATTCCCAAGTGAGTCGTGCATAGTGTATGGTGAAATCTCCTCATGCTGTATCTCCACTATGTCACAAAATGAGTACACCCCTCAAATTTCAGCGACCACGTTCAAAAATGTTCTTAAGGCACAATCATATAGAAATGAAACTTAGATATACTTTAGAGTAGTTAATGTGCAGCTTGTATAGCAGTACAGATTTACTGTCCTCTAAAAATAACTCAACATACTGTTTTGTTTGCCTAAATAACTGGCAACAAATTTGAGTTCTTGTCAATATATCAATATATCAACATATATATATATATATATATATATATATATATATATATATATATATATATATATATATATGAACACCTGAACTTTTTTCCCATTTCACTATCAGTCCACCATTTGCTGCAATAGAGTTTAGAGGGTGCTTGTGGAAATGCCCGCTTTGATGTAGGTGAGGAGGCCTGGGGTGCAGTCACAGTTCCAAATCATACCATAGGTGTTCAATAGCGTTGAGATCAGAGCTCTATAGCAGGCCACTCAAGATCCTAAACTACAACTCATGCAAACCATATCTTCTTAGACCTCATACAATTCTACATTTTGTGTAAAAATACGCACACACACACACGTACACACACATATATACACATATACACACAAATTTTGATAACTAGACGAGTATCTATCAAAAATAGTGGTGAACCAGCATCAGAGTCATGGGAGGCCAAGGCTCATTGATTTTCGTGGGGGAGCAAAGGCTGGAAGGTTAATACTGTAAATCATGTGAAAAATTGTAAGAAAATTAATTCTAAAAAAACTTAATTATGAAATGTTAAATGCAAATACCCTGTGTCTAAACAAACACCTATTTTGTGTGTCTTCATTAAAAATTATGACATATTTGGTTGAAAACAACTAGATTATTAGGTACATAAGCCAAAACTAGCAAAAGTCCTCAGAGAGCAAAACATGTCTTGGATGATTGACTACACTTGGAGTAAACGGGACATTGTCTAAATCTGATTTATTGCCAAATCGTACATTTAACACTGGAATCTGGCAGCACATTTGGTACATTTTGCAACGTTCTTAACGAGAACTAGCTGATAAACAGCTTTAGCTGCTAAGCTCAGAATGTTAACCTTTGCATTTCTTGTGTGGGTGTGTGCGAATCAGCGGACATCTCGACCTGTTATTTGCTTTCATTTGTGCTGTCAGCACAGGCAGTCATTTATTTGTCCCATATCTCCTTCATATTCTCACTATCATGGAATCAGCCACATAATATTCATGCACGTGTGTCCGACATACATGTGAAGACATGTGGCATGACTGGCAGTGAAAATTATTAATATTAGGCATACATTTTAATGCTAAAACTATTGATAACCTTATAACTCATTTACTACTTTAAGTAAAACATTTGCTTAACAATTTGCTTCAAATGTTTTAAATTATAAAAAAAAAAAAAAAATTAAGAAATCTTCCAAACAAGCTTAAAATTATTTGATGTTTTTATTGGACCATGTTTGTTAAAAAAATTTTAGTATATATAAATGTATGTACATTTGTAGCATACAACAATCAGAAAACATTGCGACCACCTGCCTAATATTGTCTTGCCAAAACTTCTCTCAGCCATCAAGGCCTGGACCACACAAGACATCTGGCACCGTGGCAGTGGCACCGAGACATTAGCAGCAGATCCTTTAAGTCCTTTAAGTTGTACGGTGGAACCTTAATGGATCAAACTTGTTTGTCCAGTACATCCCACTGCGGCTTGATCGTATTGATATGCTGCGAATTTAGAGGCCAAGTCAACACCTTGAGCTTTTCGCAGTGTGGCAGGGCACATAATCCTGCTGAAAGAAGCCACTGCCTTTAGAGAATACCGTTGCCATCAAGGAGTGTAACCTGGCCTGCAGTTTATGCTTAGGAGGGTACGTGTCAAAGTACCATCCACATGAATGACAGAATCCAAGGCTTGCCTTTTTTTTCTCGGTTGTCCTTCCTTGGAACACTTTTGGTACTAACCATACTGGGAACACTCCACAACACCAGCCGCTTTGGAAGGTGCTCTGACCAAGTAATTTAGCCATCACCATCTGTTCCTTCTTGAAGTCTCTCAGATGGTTTTGTTCGCCAGTTTTTTCTGCTTCCATCACATCAGTTTTCTAAACCGACTACTTACATGTCTGCAATCAATACTAGTCACTTCACCAATCAGTGTTTTATTGTTATGGCTGATTTGTCATATTGGTATGTAACTACTTACTGCTTTGTCTACATCGATTCGAGTATTACCAACTGATTGAGATTTCATTTGTCTTTTGCGAAAAACTTTTATCTATTTTTTTACTATGATTGTAATTAGTCAAATGCAGTGGAAATGTTATAGCTTGTATATTGGATTATGTATAATACACACACCATAAATAAGCAGTAAAAAAGGCTTTATTAAAACTTAGGGAAAACTTTAAATTTGGATTTAAATAGGAAGGGGTGCCCAACTCCCTGACCTTTTTTTCCTCAAGCTTTTAGATGAAAAATTATGCACACGATTTAACTGTGTTTTGTCGTTGCACACTAAATCAAGAATTTACAGTGCATGTATTACTGATTTGAAGTTAATGTAACCCGTAAGTTGGTACGTTTAGAAGAAGGTTAGGAGATCTTAAAAATTGTTCATGTGTGAAATGAATTCATCAAGTTTAAAATGCCCGGAACTGAGCTCAGCTCTCACATACATTTTATCAGCAATCCAAATTTCTGTGCCGTCTTTCAGTTTCATAAAGCTTTCAACCACACTGCGACAAACAACACAAACAGCTGGATCATAGAAAATATTTCCGCACATACTTATGACTTGTTAGCATTCGAAAGATCTCAGTCAAATTTCAAAAGGGATTAGATTAAGCGGCTTCATTTATTTTGCCACGTTCAAAAGGGAGCTGTTTGAAGTGGCTGAAAACGTGTGCTAAAAACTGCTGCATTTCAGTTCAGCACTGTTTTAACACACACTTTTTATCTTTTCATTTCAGTCTAATCCTTGTCAACATCTTCAGGTGCTGTTCCAATTAATAATAAAGTTTTTTAGCGAGTTATTCACGAATATGTGATCAGTGCAGCAGTGTGCTGTTTGTACACCGTTCAGTAAACATTACTGTTTAACAGTCATATTCACACACCACCGTGAGCATCAGCCAGTCAACAGCTTACTGTTTTGTGTGGAAGACCTTTTGTTTCAGTGACAAAGAGAAAATATAAACATTGTTATAAACAGATTGTCCTGCAAATAGAAACACAGTTGAAACCGTGAGACGACAGATATAAATGTCCTGTTTTTTTACACTTGAGATTCACTACAACACGCTAACACCTTTTTTGGAGCAGTATTGAAAATGTGAAGAAAAAAATACATTTTATTTTTATTATAATTTTCTAAATCCCATTTTTTTTCTAGTTTAATTTCAGTTTTGCATTATTTGTTCATTTGGATTTATTTTTATTATTATTTCTTTATTTAGTAGTACAATTTTATATTATTATTTTTGCTTTTTAATTTTGGTTTTAGACTTTCCTCCTTAAATGAAATGGAGGTCATTATGAATATGCAGATTCCAATTACAGGCATACTAAATCCTTTCTCCTCTTTTTTTCTGTTGAATTTTTTAGTGTTCAGCGTTCTAAATGAAACTGGCTAAAACTATAGTAGAGCTACGATTGTCTCAACCAGAGCCTTTTTAATACTCGATTTACTCGAACAAGAACTGATTCATGTTTATATGTGTATATCCTGTCTGTCTTTTTCACATAATGTCATTTTATTCCATTATATATTTTTAGCAGAAGTATTATATGCAATAATATTATAGTATAGTAGTAATAATTATTGAGTAGTATAACAGTTTATTTTAGTCATGGCAGAAAGATTTTACATTATCGAAAAAATCTGAAAGAAAACAATGCTAGGGCTATAGTCAAGACTGCCATTGTCAATTCTGAGATAAATGTGAGACCAGGACTAGCTGAAATTGAATCTTTAGGGGGTAAAGTCCAAGCCAAGTCCAAATGAAAGTAAATCCAAAAAACAGCTTATTCTTTTCTTTTTTATTCTTTCTACTCTTTCTATTCTTTTCAGTCTTTGACTAGACTTGGTTACTAGGTTAAGATTAGACTCAAAGAGTCAACCCAAACATATACCTCAATGCAAAGGAAACATTATTGATTGGATCATTCACTATTTGGAATTTCAAAATGGAACCCTTGCGAAATTCCCATTATATTTTTTGTTGTTTTACATTTTCTTTATATTTTCTTTATATGACAGATGATTGCCTTTATATGTTTCAAGCTACCAACCAAACAATCTCACAAATGCATTGCAATTAGCCAGATTAAAAGTTAAGGTTTAAGCAAAAATCAATCCAAGATTCAGTTTGAAGATTCCAATTCCATTTCTAATCCCATTATTATCCACTCACACTATTTCTGAAAGACCTTAAACAGCCATTTCAGCTTGAAAAAAGGTACGCTACCATTGTATCCATTTCATTTCTCAGAAAAGGAGAAATCTTTGTTAAAAACCCTTTTGCTTTGATATCATCTAATATAACTTTATTTCTAATAAAAGCCTCCATTTGTTTTCTCAGCAGAACAAGGGCTATTCTGGTCTAAACAAGGATCAATGGTCCCTCCTTCTCCTTAACCATCTCTGGCAAGCGCAAGGGATTTCATTTGAATTACCAATGACGTTCAAGAGCATTTCCTTTTCCCCAATGTGAAAACAAACGCCATCATTAAGAAAAGTTACAGCACACCAGAGACGGTGGGAAAAGATTGCGTTTGCTGAGCAAAAAACATCATGCTGGACAATTGTGAATGAGACAACGGGTTATGACCAGCAAGGCAAAGTCCTCAGTGAGAAAGATCCAGAACTAATGTGATGCTTTGAATACCTAAGGGATTTTCTTATTTTAAAAAAATGAATCGGAACTCAGTTAAGTCGATCGAATGTCAACGTTTTTCAATTTGGAATTTCCTGGTGTCGCCCTGAACTCCAGTCTGGTGTTTTGTAGGAATTAATACACAGTATCCCTAAAACCCTACTTCAAATCTGTGGTTGGAAACCTCTGGAACATGCATGGAGATGGACACAAAGAAAAACACTACAGTTTGGATACAGGTCTACTAAGGCTTTACCCAGACGGAAGGAGTCTCCCAATCCTCACAATCAAAGGTAATGTTTCTTCTACCTATAGGACTCCTATAGCTAGGAACATGCGTATGCATTTCACCTGTTTTGCAAGAAAGTCATCTGATTGTAGGGTTGATTGCATAATCATTAGCTGCTTGCATTAAATTAGCATGTGTGATTGATATACACGGCAGTATGTTTTTAAGATTCCAGAGTTGTGGAGTTGTGGTCTCCACTGAGACCCAGATGATTAGCAAATATTCAACCAGACACTTCGGCTTGGCTCAGCAAATTACCAACGCTGCAATGACTACAAAACACATACCATTACTGGAATGGCTACAAAGCTAACTGGGTTGTGTAAAAGTGCTGCTACTGTAGTGAGTAAAAAAGTTAAAATCGAAGTAGCGATCAAGAAACTTGCTCAGGTAAGAATAAATAAGTTGAGTATTTAAAAAAACTCTTCACAATTAAAACAAGCTATGGCTGAACTGCATGTAAAGAAAAGTAACCTTATCTGGTTAGCTAACATTTCAAATGAAATAGCCTGTGTGGTTCATTAGTTCATGTTAATTCATGCATATTTCTAGCTACATACTTAGCTCTCTATTAAAGAGACTCATTAGACATTATTCGTGTCATTACCTGCTTAGCACTGCTATAAACCACAGTAGCATTGTAGCACTTTGATATATTTAGCACAATTGACAGTCACTACTGAACACCAAAGTGACACTTTAAGCTGAATACACAGCTTTTCGATCAAGCCTATCTTTAGCTTTAAGCTGAGAGGATATCAGCATTATTATCGTGCTGTTTTCTTTGCAGCATTTAACATTTACAATACCTGAATAATGGGCCAGGGATGCTCATATAGATCCGAAAATTGCTCAAGTAAAAGTACTGGTACTGCGTACTATGACAAGTATTATAACAAGTACACGCAGTTAGATCATTTTAACAACTGCTAATTACCCATAATCCTTTCACCATCAAGCAAGCTGTACTATAATTAATTACCCATGGTGCATTTGGTGACCATCCGTTCCAAGGTACTATATGAAGCATAAAAGGAAATAAGAGCAGAGTTTGGCGTAATACAGATTAATAATGTATTATTATACAGTATATACAGTACATTAATAGTGTAATGTACTGTCTGCCAAAGTTTCTCAATCTTTCAAAACTCCTGTTTTCTGGAGAATTTATGAGGTCAACAATTAAAATCATAAAAGCAGATTTGAACAGCAATTTGTTTCAGATTTATTTATGTTTATTTACCCAAAACAATTTCATGCATGCGATCCAAATAAATTCTGCCATCTTCTTATTGGAAAAAATATCTAATGGCTTCTTCCTTGCCTCATTTGAGCTCTATATAGGATACAATATAGCTTAAGGGAGCTGAGAACCCTACCTAGTGCACTCAAATATAGCATATTAAGACATTTGATCTTTAGGCCAAAAATGCACTCTGTATTTTTAATAAACATTTCAGCATAATTCATTTGGGCAGCTATTAATTGAAAGTTTGCTCATCCTTTCTCAATATTCTCGAAGCATCAAATGATCACATTTGCACCCTAAGAAACTAATTTGCACAAAATGTGTCATATTTACGTCTAACTTTTCTTCTATCAGAGATTAATGTGGCAACACAGTATATATTTTAACATCAAATGAGCTTTTGTATTTGAATTGTGAGTAGGTTGTATTACTCCTGCCACTCAATAACCTCCCTAGAAGCTCCTCCTACTTTCAAGGTTATAATTATACAACAAGAAAGCAAAATGCATATGAATTCATTGTCATTGACTGTGAATTCATTCTCCTAAACTGATTTTTAATGGATAAACTTTTTAATGGAAAAACTCTGTTTGGCTTCAGCTTTCAAACTCGGACCCAAAGTGATATTAGAGCATTCTTATCTTTTCATATAAATCGACCTGTTGGGAATTTTTTACATTTCTAGGCCATAATAATTATATAAGAAGACCATTTTATTTAATAAAAGAAACGAAAAGGAAAAACTGTTGATGTAATAACTACTCTAGGTGCTATAGCAACTTATCTTTCGATGTGTTTAGATGGTCAGTGTCTGTTGGTGATTTAGACTTTCTAGTTACATGAAGATGTTTTCTAAACTTGTTGGCTTTTGCCCTCTTTTCATCTGTCCTGTCATCCTGTCATCAGCTGTGGGGTAAAGTTAAGTCATTTATGTTCATTACATAAATTATTATGGAAAATAAGTGGTCTTTGTTGACTTAAATACCAATTGTTTATGATTGTCTAGCTGTGATCTATCTATCTATTCACTATTTATCTATACAATAATTATCCATTAATATTCAGTGTCATTAGGTTGTTAATAATGTATTGCAAGTTCCTGCACATATGATGATGTAGTGTTGGAATTCTAATAGTAATATATGCAAAGATTTTTTTTCCAAACCTTTATTTTATGTTTAATGTACATGTTGTGTACATTTGTTTCATATGCTAATTTTATACTATTTAATAATACATTGTGGTGCTAGTTGATAGGTTTATTCTGTAGTTTAGATGAGTTACTGTGGTCACACACTATTTACTGAATTTCATATATCCAGGGATTCTTTAGAATATATTACAATCTAAATAGAATCCTAAAAGCTTTCTACAATCATGATTAATCATTTATTTCACATATGTTACAACACAATTAGGTTTTTTACTATTACCATGAAAGTATTGCATATTCTTAACTCCCAGATTTGACCTCAACTAGTTAATATAACTATATGCAAGAGAATAGCAACAAGATGTGTTTTTTTTTTCTCTCTCTCTTTTTTGTTATACTTGTACACATTTTCTTTTTGTATAAAAGAAAAAAATAGTACAAAGGTTTACAAAAATATCATGTTGGTTTGTTTTTGGGAATATAAACATTAATCTTTTTTCAAAAAACCCTTTTTTATGTACCTTCAGTTAAAATTAAATATTATTAATGTATACATTTAATATTATTATTAAATAATAATAATAATAATAATAATAATAATACTTATTATTATATATATATGTGTGTGTGTATATATATATATATATATATATATAATTATTATTATTTAATAATAATATTTAAATTTAATATTAAATATTAAATTTTTTCCCCTTACATTTGAAATAACAATAACTTTTTAGTCTTTCTTCCTTTTTTTTCTTTCTTTCTATCTTTCTTTTTTGTTTATTTATACCTATGATTCTCTTTTCTTAGACTTTCCTCTAATATAATTTATTACCATGATCTGTATGCTCAGATCAGAGCTACTTTATATGCATGTGATAAGAGACTGATTTTAAATTAGGCATAATGAAGGAGATTATTGCTCAGCCTTCTGACTGGCAGAAAGACTGTACATAAAAGTAGCAATTCTGCAATTGCAACAGAAGATAAAGAAACTGAAGAAAAAACAACATTTCAAATGGATTCAGCACAATATCTAATCATTGTAATCCAGCATCAGGAATTATTTTCTGTCCAGCAGAGCAGCAGTATCCAGCTTCACATCATGACTTGATGAGATCGATCGGTGCGGAACAGGAACACGCATGTTAGCGGAAGACACTGAACGAGTCCTGGTGTTATTGCAATCCGATTACGGCCTGTGCGTGGGAAGAGGGGCGTCGCTGGATTGTTTTTGTGTGGGTGATGATTTTCATCAGCTGTAAGATAAAAAGGGCAGAACAAGAAAGGATTAAAGGAGTTGAGTGGAAGAAGACAGAGGAGAATAGATGAGAAATGAGAAATGGATTTTTTTTTGCTCATGAAAAAGAAAAAAGCAGCAAAAGAGTGAGAGAAAGAGAGAGAGAGAGAGAGAGAGAGAGACAGAGACAGAGACAGAGACAGATAAAATAAGAGAGAATCAAAGGCAAACGAATTAAGAGGAGGGGGAATGAAAGGGGCTTATAGACAGTAGGAAGAGCTAGATTATGAGTGTGTTTGTGCATGTGTTTGTGTGTGTGTGTGTGTGTGTGTGTGTGTGTGTGTGTGTGTGTGTGTGTGTGTGTGAGAAAAGAGAGACAGAGAGAGAGAGAGAGAGAGAGAGAGAAGGAATAAGACAGGTTGGAAAAAAAGGCCATGATGAAACAGAAGGGTTCGCATGAAAGCAGCCGAAAGAAATTGCGACTCAATCAAGCCGCCTTGTTTCTTATTCAGAGCACGTTCAGATATGGACTATAACGGTTGAGAAAAGAGAGAGTGCATAAGAGAGGGAGAAGCAGAACGAGATGAAGGGAGAGATAGCGGTTGTTCAATTTGAATTTAAACACACTGCCATCTTTTTATCTAACCAAAGATGATGGATTGCATACAAATGCAATCCTCAGACATACTAAGCACTCACATAGCCTAAGCATACACATTATATACACACACACTCCCACACACACACACACACACACTCTCTCTTATACACACACATAGAAAGAGATGCAGCCTGAAATCTTTTTTGCCCACTACATATGGGAATACATATATACACACAGAGTTGAATTTACATTTGACAGAAGTAAAAAAAAGAAAAAAAAAAACATCGTCATAAATCGAATACAAGATGTTAGTAAGTCACTGAGGCTTGCTTCCCTGCATCCATTTCAGGAAATCCAACACAGCGACTCAATAAAAAAAAGATTAGCCGATCACAATAATACATTTTAACACACTGGTACAAATAAAGCCGTCACCCTTTTCACTGAGCTGCACTGCATAAAGAACAGTAGCTCGTTAAAATCCCCTAGCACACTATAAAATTCAGCAAAAAGCTCCTGCCTCTAAAGGTAACACGCTACCGGAGCTCCGAAGCACCTCGAAAAACACTCACACACACTAGCCAGGATGCTAGCTGACTATTTCGCATATACTATAATTCCTGGTGAGCTGAAAAAAAAGGCTCCAAAAAGAAACAGCATACAAGCATAGTAGAAAATCAAAGTAAACGGCTAGCACAACAGAATGCTAGCATACATTTAGCATCATACTGCATCGCTCATGTACTTTTAGATTTTAATCATTTAGAAGGTGTTTGTTAGTTACCTGTAACAGCAGCTCAGTGGTTAAGGTGTTGGATTTCTTATGAAAAGGTCATGAGATCAAGCACTTCTGCAGCCACACTACACTGCAGTTCCTGAGCCCTTCAGCAAGGCCCTTAATGCTTATTTAAGTTAAAGAAATGTTGTTATTTGACTATATGCAAACTAGGTGAGGTTTTTCTCTAACAGCATGTGACATTGTGTTTTATTCCATACTTACATTGCTACAGCTCCTACCTAAGATGCTAACATACTTGATGCTATGTTTATATTGAGCCAAAGGTATATGATACAGGTCTAAGTAAAAGTAAACAAAAAAAACTACGGAGTGGAGGTTTTAAGGTATCTGATATTATTGGACACTATTTTTGTGATCACAATTAAAAACACACACACAAAAAACAGTGTAGAAGCGTGTGGGTGTAATAATATTGTAATGCTAGATTGACTGACAGCCTGTCTGAGACTGGCAGCCTGCTACACCACGCGAAATCTTAATACAACAGTGGAGAAAAAGGTTAGCTTTTTTTTTCTTTAGCACTTTATTTTAAGAAACAGATGTGATCAGGTGAAATTGATGATTTGTTAAGTATTTTTTGCTTAAATATTACTTCAGTAAAACTGCACAGTATAGATTTGTACCTGAGAAAAAGAATCAAAAGTCCTGAGATTTAGGAGGGTGTGAAAAATTGCTGGAAATTAAGAATGCTTTCAAAAATAGTATTGTTTATAATTTTTTTTTTCTTTTTTATTAATTAACAATTTGGAAAGTAAATAAACAGAAGAAAAATCCAAATCAATTGTTGGTGGGACCACCCTTTGCCTCGAATCTTGCCATCAAATCTTCTAGGTACACAGATTTTTTAAGGCTCTCGGCAGGTAGGCTGTTCCAGACATCTTGGTGAACTAACCACATATCTTCTGTGGATGAAGGCTTCCTCAGATCCGTTTGTCTCTTCATTTAATTCTAGACAGACTCAATCATGTAGAGATCAGGGCTCTGTGGGGGCTAAAACCATCACCTCCAGGACTCCTTGTTCTTCTCTACCCTGAAGATATTTCTTAATAACATTGGCTATATGTTTGGGGTTGTTGTACTGCTGCAGAAAAAATTTAGGGCCAATCAGATGCCTCCTTGATAGTATAAAAATTTGCACCGTACTTAATATTTTAATAATTTATGCAATTCAGTGTTCCTGTACATCATACCTTTTGAAGCAGAGACTTGTCTAATGTTACAAAATCTCTTTTTTATTGTTGCTTTTCTATTGTTATTGATCTCACCACAACTGTAAGGTTACACTTGTGGTCTTTAAAACAGGCCCTCATTTAATGCAATTTATGTGTTAAGTTGAAATTTACAAAGAGCAGCATGATTTTCTGAAATGTAGTGGAGTAAAAAGATACTCAGATTCTAATTTTATTTGTCACACACAAAACCATACACAGTACAACAACATTCAGTGACATGCTCATTGTGCATGGTTTGTGAATAGAATACCTGAATAAAATAGAATGTACTATAAAATAAAATAGAATAGAATTGCAGTGAAATTAAATAATATATAACTATTAATTGGTATTTAGTAGATACAATGATACATAGATAGATATATAGATGTGGTATTTTATAGATATGTAGATATTTAAGATATACCTAATATAGTGCAGCTGTGCAGTTTTTGTGTATATGAGTCCAATTGTCTTGTTCCTTGTCCTTGGTGTTGAGGGGCTGAATTACCTCAGGAAAAAGCTCCTTCTCATTCTTTGTGTGGTTGCCTACAGGATCAAAAACATTTCCCTGACTGCAATAGAAAGAAATCCATATATATAGAAATAGAAATCCATTGTTCAGGTGTCTGAGGTCTTTCACTATCTTCCTGGCCTTGGTCCAGCACTGTTTGCTGTAGATAGACCGCAGGTCAGGAAGCTTAGCTGATCGTGCCATCTGGAGAGCACGTCTGTCCTGCTTGGTGCTGTTCCCAAACCAGGCTGTGATGTTTTCTGTAAGAAACCTCTGATGCAAAGTTCAGAAGTTTAAAGCTCTGCAGTTTAAAATCTTTTAGGCGTCTAAAGTGGGGCAGAAGCTGACATGTCTTCTTCACCATGGTGTTGATGTAACAGGACCAGGTCAGGTCATGTGTGATGCTAAAACCAAGGTATCAAAAACTGTCCACTTTCTCCACAGGGACCCCACTGATCAAGAGTGGGTGCTAGCTTCTCTTCTGCATCGGGCTGAAGTTCACAACCAGCTCTTTATGACTTGTTCAGGAGATTCTTCTCTTTCATTTATGATCTAATTCAAAGTGAATAAATTAGTTGCAAATTGCTCATGTGGATTTAATTAAACAAAAAGAAATACATCAATTACACCATTAGTTTGTACTTAGCTTTTATTCATTTGTTTATTTTTTTATTTTGCTTTTTTTGGATAACCATTACTCTTTATTTTCATTTTTGCTTGGTAAGCTTCATCATTTAGGGCTTGAAAATGAACTCTATTGCTCCCCAGAGGATTGCAGCAAGTTTACGTGCATTAGTGTATTTTAAAGTAGTCAAAAAATTGACAAATGTACAACCTAAGATCAGCTGGTTCTAACTAAACCAATTTAAAAGAAAGTGTGTTAACAAGGGAACAATCTACTGATTCTACTGATCTACTGCAAGTGGTTCTGAACCAAGACTCTAAAGAGAGTGAACGACCTCGGGCATTCAAATGGTGGACTCATCTGTACTTTCACTCTCTGAAGACCAACACAGAGAGAATGGGGAAAAACCTCTTTCCACAAGCCAATTCAGGCCCTAAACCAGGAAAACACTTGGACTAAAATTTGGACATGTCTGCACAACACCCACTGCCTCAGACTTGAGTTATCGCATAAATGTTTGACACATCTGCACTTTATTCAAAATAAATCACACTGTTTCTGATCTCTCTGTCCAACATGTAGAGAAATTCTGGTGAATGTAAATTCTACTTTTAATATTTAGATTCTGTGTTTATTCTATTTTTTATTTTAAAGACAGATGATAAAAGCATTTCATTGCACATCATACTGTGTATGGTTGGGAATGAGATCAATAAAATTTGCATTTTTAATACTCTCACTTTTTATGAGGATTACCCAAGTGGTAAAGTGTCTGGTAATTTAACAGAGTTCCACACCAGTGCCAAATCTCACCCTTTTTTTCACAAGTGACCGTTTTTAAGCCCTGAACATCATCCTTGTGATTGGTGAGGGTGAGGTTTCTATGAACTTAATTGCCTGAGAGGGAGAAAGTTCTGTAAAAGGATATGTAGATGAAGGAAAGTTTTACCCTTGTGCTGCAGATTGTGACCAGCATCAATGCCATTAGAAAGAAATTACCGATTTTGCTTCAGTGGGGCTTTAATTTCGCCTGTGATTAAACGAGTGAACAATCAGAGCTGCCTCAAAGAGTAGGCGAAAGAAGCAGTCGATCAAATCCTTGAACTGTCTATCCGCTAAGATTTTAGAAAAAATGTAGTTACGGGGTTTTTTTGCAATCAGAAAAGCAGCTACAGAGAACTCTAACCAAATGTTTTTTTTTTCCTACTGTATGTCACTGTAGATCACAGACTAATGTTACTCAGAGTGCACTTTGTAATACGACTAATTAAACATCGCTCAGTTAGCCAGCGAGAAGCTCTGACAGGCTGCAAGAGATGGAAATATAATTTGCCTGTGGCTGAAAACAGCAAATAAACAACAAAACTTGGCTGGAATATTTGAGTATGCATGAGGATTTATTTTATTATTGATCAGAGAGCATTAGTTTATGCAAGAAAGAAATGATCACCTGCTGGCTACAATGCTGCATGTAAAGTATATTCTTTTTGCAATCCATTATTTCATTTTAAGTGTTTGAAATGTAGAAATATTGACATGAATAATATATGTCATAGCTACAGTAATGGAAATTCAAGTATTTCATTACTGCTTTATTTCCTACTCTTGTTATTTTTCTATAGTATATTTGTATATGCTCATTATATGCAAGTCACATTCTCTCATTCTAGGACCTGCGACAAAAATACCGCCTAGGGCTTAGCACACCCCAGGAAGTTTGTGTGAATTTTCCTTTGGGTTGATTTAAAGATTTGTAGCAAGTAATGAGTCTAGAAAAATGAATTGTATAAAATTCAGAAATGGATTAGCCTATTTTTAGCTTGTGCAAGAAAAATCCTATTAAAATGTAATTTTTATCACACAACAGTAGAATGCTAAAGAACCGTGACTCTCTAATAAAGTTCGTAGCCGTCTCTCAGCTTTGAACCTAAAGTTGTTTGAAATAAAGGCTAAAGCGACATGATTAAAAGATGCAGAGTGAAGGAAGGACCCATGAATGATATGCAGAGATGTGCATAATTTTCCCGAATGTGAAATTTGTTCAGGTGCTGCATGACTGTCGGCGTCGGCCCACTTCATGACAGTGACAGATTAATCACATTCGAGACATGCAGCATTCGAGGACACGGCAGTTACATACTGAGAGCAGAAACCCTACAGTCCATTAAAGTGTAGTATCCACATCATGAAGGAATATTTAAGGGAATTTGTTTGAAAAGAAAAAAGTACTATTTCAGAATGAAAATGGGTTATGCTTCAAGCTCTCTAGAGAAAATTGTAACCTAGTTGTAAGGGAAACCCTCTGTTGGAAAGTTCTACATAGAACTAAGGGATTAAGGGATTGTAAAACCTCAATGGAAAAAAAAGATACCCGTATATACACATAACACATGACAGACCGATAAATGTGACAATTGTGTGAAACTTTTGTGACTAATTAACTGTATGTGTTATTTGCTACTCTTAGAACCAGGGCAAAAGTAACCAAATTCAGTTCTTGTACTTAGTTATGATATGCATGGCTCGGTTTAGATGAAATTTGGGTCCTGCATTTACTGTCATGCAGAAACACACATTTGTACACAATCACATAGACACAATGAGACACAAATAGTCCAACACAGCTAATCCAACACAACTAAAATCCCAATACCATGAGTCACTACTGTGCTGAGAATGTTCACTACTCGGATCAGATCTAGTCACTGGTCATCTTAACATGAGCCATTTCCATTGATGTGTAAAGTGGCAAATGAACTACACTCTGAAATGGATTAAGAGTAGTTACAGATAAAATAATACAAAGTAACTGCTGCTATAATGTGCATGGGAATTGTATAAATACTAGGTCATATTCAAAGATGTTGTTTTGATGCTGAAATCTATTGTACTCATAACTCGGAAAAATCACCATAGGAAAAATGCTGTAGAGCAGCCAATTAATTCAAGAAGATCCACCAAAAACACCAAAACATATAATTAGATTTGTATTAAATTCTGTTGATTTACTATCGCAAAACTTTCTTCTGTGTCTCTTGCTAATCGTAGAGGAATAATTCATTGTTTATCAAATTCAAAGATTCAAATGCTGTACAGGCATCCATGTGTTTTTTAAAACGAAGCACTGGACTGTGTTTAGATCGGGACCTCAGGAGAATCTTGTCTGAGTTCAGAGTACAACAGACTGCTGTATTAGTCCAAATTGTACATTAGGGAGGACATTTTCAAGTGTGGTTATGTAGTGAATGGTTATGCTTATTTTCTGAGCTTCCCCATGCACATTATGCAAGTATGGAGCTTGTGGTTTTAAACACAAGCCCTTATCTTTGAGGCATAGAAAACACAGGTTGAAAAAGAAAATCATAGTTATTCACAGTTGTTAAATATAATATTATAGCAAAAAAGTAAGGCCGTTTAAAAAAAAATAATAATAATAATAATAATAATAATAATTCAAACAGATTAAATACAATAAAAGATGAATGTGGCAAGCACTAAAATACATATCTAATTAAAGTATTAATGTTATATTGCTACATGAATAGCTTTAAATGTAGTTTTTAACTTAATCAGTACAAATTTGGTTTTATTTAACAATATGGATTCCACACTTATTGTCCTTTTTACAAGATAGAACTGAACATCTTATTATTTTGCATGTGATTTTTTTTTATTATTATTTGTCATGTTCTGACAGTTGCTCATGCACACGAGTTAATGAAGCCACCAGATATTAAACCGAGGTCATGAAATCGTAATGTGTGCAGGATGTAGGCTGTTTTATTATGCTTTTAATTGGTTATTTGGAATTGTCGATTCACAGGTTAGTGGGGCAAGTTGAAGCTGAGAACTTTTCTTTTCAAGAACAGAAAGAGACTTCATGAGTTGCATCATATTGCACCAAGTGTGTGTTCCTTGTCTCATTCCTCCATTTGAATATTTATAAATATATATATAGTAATACAGGGTTTTTTTTTTTTTGCTATGTTTTGTTTGTGTGCTTGTTTCTGTGAGGCTGCCTGTAATTTTGCAGTTGGTTGGGAGATCAGAAGTCGGCACTGTCTGGTCGTTCATGCATTAAGGATTAATATTTAATCTCCAATTTGGTAAGGAGGGACGTGGATTCAAATGAATTCCATGGCAACAGGTTTTGAAGAGCAGAACAGGCTCCTTCATAGATCTACAGGGATTTCGTTAGTTAATGCAGGACAGGGAGAGGGAGGAAAACAAGAAAGACAATAACAAGGGAGCAGTAGAGAGTTGAGTTTTTAACTTTTTTTGCTGTTTACTGTTTAGAAGCTCTTTAGCTGAACCTTGGCTGGAAGGTGAAGTATTTTTTTATTTTTATTTTGAGGAAACCGTGTGTTTCATCATTTTGAAAAGTGTCTTTGAGAGCAGCAATAGTTTCCAAAAAAAGATTAGTTGGATGGCTAACAGTTGTACCTTTCCATAAAGGTTCTACTAGGACACATTTGGGATTCTTCCCATTAGAGGCAACCAAAAAATAAAATATATTGTATTGTACTACAGTATATTGAAAGATTTATTTAGTTTTACAAGCTAAATTTCATGAGCACATCATGGTCTTGGACTTGGTCTTTTTTTTTTTTATGAGTTGGTATCAAAATGTTTTGAGACTAATGGTGCTAACTGGTGCTGTTCTGACCATGTGTGTTACCACGTCTGTAATTTCATCATGGACAGCAAGTTAGAGCAAAACACAAAATGACATTCTGCTTGAATCTGGGCAAATCTGCCACAGAGACGTTTGACATGACACACTGTACGTTTGACATACAGCGATGCTGCAATGAGTCGTTCAAGGTTTTTTGTTCTTCCGCACACTTCAAGAGCGGAAGAACATCATTGGAAGGCGATGAGAGATCAGGAAGCCATAAACGAGCTCAACCCCCGAAGATGTCGAAAGTGGGAGATCCAACACGAATTCTTCGAAAAAGAACACTTCCAGGACATTGTATTGCTGTGCAAGGGGACTATCTTAAAGGTGATAGTGTGTAAACGCAGATAAATAAAGTAATTTCTTGTAAACAGTGCTCGTCTTAAAATGTTTATGATACCACATCGTATAAGGAGATGCACTATATTTAACATTCATGGGAAGAGTCTCTTAACACTTCTTACCATCAGTAACTTTTCTGCCAAAGGGAAAAACTTCACTGTATTAGTTTAGCATTTGTGTATTCTGTATATTACGAAAGCTAAAAAAAAATTGTCTGATGATGAAATGACTGTTTATATCTTCTACAACGTACGTGACAACAGGAACTAGCTTGTATAAAACACAGGAATGAAATACTTTCATTCGCTGTTATTGGAAAAAACTATTTTTCTCATTTTTACAGAGAGTGCGTCTGCTTCGTGTCAGGCCACCCCATTGATGATGACTTTCCTATAACAGCATGCCCCATTGTGTTTTATTCCTCGCATATTAAACAGTTTAGTATTATACATACATTATATTTAATGGCTTTAAATGACATGTTCAGGGAAAGTTTTAAGACACCTTCTGTTCTGACAAAAATAAAATTCTTGCAGTCATGCATCACTGTCAAGCTTCATTGATTTGAATTATCCAATTCCTGGATGGCAACCAGATAACCTTATTAGGCAGAAAATGAAAAGAAATTAAAAGACGGACAGAAGGATGGGCAGATGGACGGATGGATGATGCATCCGAGATTGACCATTAACTTTCTCCACTATGTTCATGCTTCCTTTCCTTTTCTCTCCCACCACCTATCACTTATTCTTATCATATTACCTTTTTTCTCTTTATTTATACATCATCTTCTCATGTGTTTTGATCAGCATGTATCTCCCCCTTTGTCTTTTGGAATTCGCATACATAAAAAGTTGTTATTTATGGTCATGCATCAGCAGATAACAGTCAACTTAGCTATATCTTCTGCTCGCCATCAAATATGGCTATATCTTCTCATGCGCCAGTGTTTCCCCTCCCGATAAAACGTTATTTTTATTTCATACACTCACGCGTGACACCTGGCAGCACCAGATATGGTTTTATTGTAATGCGGTGAATTTTATGAGCGAGCGATAACACTGTGGATAGGCTCTGTCTCTCTTGCTCAGGCTTGTCCCAGGGTCCCTGGATGTAAATTGATATGGTCCCTAGCCACCCTCACAGGGCCTGAAATATTGGAGGAGTGTGGTGTGCTGGGGGTGGTCCGGCGACAGGCCGTCTGAGAGCCCATTTTAGGCTGTCCTCTAGTGATCTGTGCGTATTTCTCAAACACAAATGTTAAGGAACCACATGCACATGCACAAACTAACCTATGTGTTGATCCTTATTTCAAAATGATTCTTTGTTAAATACACAAAGATTTTTGTAGAGGTGCACAGCAGAGACAATAAACACAACTATGTGTGTAGTATAAAGTATGCGAAGTTAATTGGAGGCAGTTGCTTATTCGGAAAAATGTGTTTTGTAGAATGTTGTTCAGTCTAATTTAACTTTTAATTTAATTTGCAAACTTTTTTCAGCAGATATCTGTGTGTTCCTAACATTGCTGTGAAGGTTTTTATATGCATGGCCGTCATAAAGTAAATTGGAAAACTTTTTTTTAAATCATGTTTTTTTCTTTTCTCTTTTTAACTGTACTGATATATGGTTGGAAAATTATACAAAATGACAAAGAGACTTTCTCTCATGTCAGGTTGCAATAACGTTATTGTTGTAGTGTTAGTTGTCAGTGAAGGCTGGTCATGATTTTCAATTGGAGGGGTAAAACCTTTTACTACCTATCAGTAACTCTTTACTATTATGAATCCATTATGGTTGAGACTTATAGCTCAAGGTCTCACAGACATAAAACTTTAACATCTACTGATAAAAACATATTAACTAAAAGACAGGCAGCGACATTTGCAATTTCTATTTTTAAGTGATTCCTTAATTATATCAAGTCTCTTTTAAATAGCAATCATGGTAAACAGAGAAGCTGTCAAAATGAGCTCTATTATATTTTTATATATTTTTATTACTGCCAATAATGGTGCTGTAAAAAAAAAAAAAAAAAACAAGAATCAACTTTTAGCTATTTGTTTAGAGGAAGTAAAATTATGTTTTGCTTTTTTTATGAAGGCAAACTTGTTTATACTGAGCTGCACGATTTACACCATGTTTTTTGTATATCTACGTTTTGCAATAAGAATTCGTCTGTATATATCAACATATTACATCTACGTTAAAATTGTAATAGTTCAGCGCATTGCAGTGTGTATGC
Organism: Silurus meridionalis; assembly: GCF_014805685.1. NCBI lineage: Eukaryota > Metazoa > Chordata > Actinopteri > Siluriformes > Siluridae > Silurus > Silurus meridionalis. Next base: position 5,395,354 of record NC_060908.1, read on the forward strand.
ATGAAAAAAAAATGTTGTATCATTTTATTTAATTTCCTTCTCTCGAGCACTTGCTCAATCATTACATTCACAGCTCCATATGCTCTGTAATCCCACACAGGTTTCTCTGTCAATCACATTCTCTTTCCTTCTCTTTCTAATATTTTCATTTGTATATGAGAGTAGTGACCTATATACCCTGTGTTCATCAACCTTTATTTAACCGGCTGTTTAGTCTCAAACAGTACCTTATTGCCTACCCTAAACCAACATTCCCTGACCACAGCCTGGTTTCTAAATACACACAAGCATGTACAAACTCACACTCACAGGTGCAAAGTGTAGGATAGACATGTTTAAAAATATTTGTGATGCTTTGACAGAAATTACTATGTGCACAGACTGAAAAGGATGCATATTTTCCACATAGTCATTTACAATATATGGTACACTCGTGTGATAGACTGAAATATAATTGTGTAGTAGGTATGTATTTGGAGAGGATTTCAGTAATTCGAAACAATGAAGATGAAAATGTTTCTATGTTTGTTTTGTATTGTTTTGGTTAATTAGGGTTCAATAGTTTGGCACAATAAGGTGTGCAATTAGTTGTGTCTTGCTGAACACTAGAAGGAGAACTCACTGTGTTTTATCTGTCTCAAAGTGTCTCTGCTGAGTGGTGTTTAACTTTTAAGAAGAATTGTGGATAAATGATTGTTTTAGATCTTTTTGGACATTTAATATAATAAGCCTATATGGCATGCAGGCTTTATTTGGAAACGCACAATTATCTTGAGTACTTTAGGTATTAATTCAAGACTATTTCTTTCTTTCTACAGGCTGGCTGCCTGAGCCTTTCTGCGGATAAGCACTAAACAGATCTGCAGCTTATAACAATATTTCTGGGGATCTGTGAAGCAGCAACTCAGAAGCGAAGGGCACAACATAAAGAAAACAAGAAGAGAAAAGGTTAGACATTGGAACCATGGCTCCTGAAGTCATGGCTGAGCTTCGTGATTGGTTCTTTCTTCTGCTGCTCTGCCTCACACTATTGGCTGAGGTGCTGCAGTGTGCTGCAACTGCTTCACAGGGAATAGATGCTGATGGAGACGTAGTGTGTCCGTCTGTCTGTCGATGTGATGAAGACTTTATTTACTGCAATGATCGTGGTCTAAGTGCTATCCCACCACTCCCCCCTTCTGCCTCCATTCTTTATCTTCAGAACAATCATATAGACAATGCAGGACTTCCCACGTCCCTTGAGTTCCTCACTACTGTCGAAGTCATATATCTTTATGATAATGAGCTGGATGACTTTCCCATGCATCTACCACCATCTTTACAGGAACTTCATCTCCAAGACAACAACATCCGGGTGTTACCAAGAGCTGCATTAGCCAGGTTGCCTCTCCTGGAAAAGTTGCACTTGGATGACAACTCAGTGTCCACAGTTAGTATAGAAGATCAGGCTTTTGCCGATAATCCTCGTCTTCGTCTGCTCTTCCTTTCCAGAAACCACCTTTCCAGCATTCCCTCAGGACTTCCAGCCTCACTAGAAGAACTACGTTTAGATGATAATCGTATCTCTACTATTCCCACACATGCCTTCCGAGGTTTATCTTCTCTGCGCCGTCTTGTCTTGGATGGAAACCTTTTGGCTAACCAGCGCATTGCAGATGACACCTTCTCACGCCTATCAAACCTCACTGAACTTTCTTTAGTACGGAACTCCCTTCAGACTCCACCACTTAATTTGCCTAGTGCACACCTGCAAAGATTGTCTCTCCAAGACAATGCCTTGATCCACATGCCACGGGGCTCCCTTGATGGAATGCGTAGTCTTCAGAGGCTGGATCTTTCTGGGAACAACTTGACCACACTTCCCAGAGGTTTGTTCCGGGACTTGGAGAGTCTAGGGCAGTTGCTTGTGCGTGGCAACCCTTGGCACTGTGGCTGCAACCTGCGCTGGCTTTATGACTGGCTAGAAGCTAAAGGGAACACTATTACAGTCCGAGGACTTACTTGCCAGTCTCCAGAGCGAGTACGTGACATGCCACTAAGAGACCTTACTAGTCAAATGGATGACTGTGAATTAGCAGCAGCTGGAGGTGCAGGGATAGGTGGAGTGGGTTCACCAGGTGGTGGAGGTACTACTGGCAATAGAATGAGTGGAGCAGGAGTCAGTTCAACAACTCTGTCCCCTCCTCAAGGATCCCTGTTTACTCTGCGGTCCAAGCGACCTGGTCTGGGGCTTCCAGACAAAGGCTTAGACTACACACTTGGCAGCAGTGGTGTGGGGAAGAACCTGGCCCTGAATGTGAAGCCACTATCCCATGACAGCATCAGGGTTACATGGAGTGTGGCTCAAACATCTTCCTCTTTCAGGCTTAGTTGGCTCCGCTTGGGGACTAGTGCTGCAATGGGTTCCATTACTGAGACTCTTGTAAGGGGTGACCGAAGAGAGTATCTACTTACTGCCCTCCAACCAGCATCCAGCTACATCATCTGCATGGTGCCCCTAGTCTCCGGCACAGGGAATAAAGGAGGCATGTCTGGAGGAAACACAGACACGGATGAGGCTCCAGTGTGTGCAAAGGCTGAGACATCTGATCCCAACATGTCTGATGTAGACCAAGGGGAGGATCAAGGCTCAGAGCACATCACCTCACTTCCACTTGCTGGGATTATTGGTGGGGCCACTGCTATAGTCTCTCTAACACTTATTCTCGGAATATTCTGCTGGTACATTCATCGGGCAAGGCGCTTTTCCACAAGAGAACACTACAGCCGAAGCAGCTCGCGCAAAAGCAAGCATTATGATGACTACATTGAATCAGGCACTAAAAAAGATAACACCATCCTGGAAATCCGAGGGCCTGGCTTCCAGATGACACCAATGGCTGCCAGAGAGACACCGCAGCCCAAGCCAGTACAGGAAGACTACATAATACACACAATCTTCCCTTCAAATGGCACAGGTCTATACAAACCACCCCATCACACAGCTAATGCAAGCTATGGCACAAACCGTGGCTATAGAGAAGGGGGTATTCCAGATTTAGATTACTCTTACACGTGATGAGCCTGATTTAGTGAACACTATTAAAAACATGGTACTGATAGATGCACATTTTTTTTATCTGCATGGGGTCTACAGAACCCCATTGTGCCTTCTGTCTTCATTCCAAACTAGCCTGCTGTTCATGGCACCAAGGAATCGCTAAATTGGCCCAAATGCCTACTAAGAAACCATTTTCAGTTTTTTGGCACCAGGAAGGGAATATACCATTTTAATAAATGGTTCCAGCTAGCATTTCCACTCCCCCAGTCAACTTGGTGTGTCCTCAGCGTCATGGCTTTTTCCAGGGCTCCCTCAGTGAGATGGATACAAGGGCAGTACAAACTGTATTTTAAACAGAGATTCATTCTATTTAGAGCTCAAATCATAGGTGATATGGATAAATGGCACTTACTGAAAAAAGAACAATATATTTAAATGTAAACCTTCATCTCCGTTGACTGTAATTGTTAGCTGCCCAGCTGCTTCATAGTGTTGCTCCTGATATGATGTGGAGGAGTACAGTACTGGAGTGGCTAGAAAGAGAGAGAACACTATGGGGAATAAGGATTTCTCAAAATTCACTGCTGTACAGGGAATCAAAGGATGTCTTGGCAGTGCAACTCTTCAGAGACTAAAAACTTGCTGGAGAAAACATGGGAACACTTTGGTTCCAATTTTCTTAAGTAACTTTGAACTTGGACATCTCAAGTAGGATTGTATGGGAGAATGTATGGAGTTACAAACAGTGGTCGTGAATAGTGATGCACACTAGTTTTTAACAACTCTAAATGATCTTGATATGGTAGCAAGTTTTTGCTATCTAGTTCCTTTTAACATGGAGGTGTGGGGAAATGTGATCTGTAAGGTTCAATTAGACTGAAAGATTTTTTTTTAAAAGATAAGAAAAGAAAATTTCAACACTAATATAAATGTTGAACACAGGCCAGGTTTGTAGATATTTGAATCCAACACAAAGACTTTTGGAAGTGAAAGTGTGAAAACATATTGTGTTCCAGAATTGTTATGTATTTTCTCTTGTAAGTTTATTTATCCCATACTGCTGTCTTTTTTGGTTTATATCTGTTCTATGGTTTAAACAATCTGTTTAGATAGAATGTGGTCAGTCCTGCTGCTGGTGACATTAAAAACACTGTGGTTTTGCCTAGCCCTGTAACTTGTATAATGATTAAGGATTATTTTGTGTTGAATTAATTGTCATTATATTGCCTTGAACTCCCCATTTGACCTGATACTCTCCAAACTTTACTATTATTCTAGTCAGATCTTCCCCAAAATCCTCCAGTGTGACTTTTTTCGCTCTACTGCGAAAAAACTAATGCATATTGATCAAGTTCCTGAGAAAGCACTATGATTGCCCCAAACTTTTAACTATTATCCTAATCTGAGGTCAGTTTTAATTTATTTAATATTGCTGAAGGGAGGCTGATTCTATCACAGCACAAAAGAGCCACCTCTAGCCAATAACCTTTCTCCTGAAAATGGAGTCCATTCAATGTCTGGTGGGCATGTGAGCAGGACATCAAGCTGATACTTTGCTGTGTGATTACTCACTATAATTCATTTGGCTTCTGAAACCCAGCTGTAGTAGATAAGGCTGCTATCTACTTCAACTAGATATAGCTGTAAATTAGAGGTAGTGTTGAATGAAATGAAAGATAGCAAGAGAAGGCATACAAACCGTAACACTGTGGACCTACACTGTGGGAGAACAGGGCACTTGTTGCATGAATCTAAGACAGATATTTAGATTATTTATTTTTTTCTTTTTTTCTCTCTTTTTCTTTTTTTAAATTACACATTTTACATTACTCAGTAAGGGAAGTATGACTACATGAAGTAAAGGCACAAATGGAAAATGCATATTCTAACAGGTTGTGTTCAGACAGGCATAGAACTGTTTTTGTCTCCAATGTGTCTACACATCGTCCTTTCCTTTTTTGTCCCCTTTCCTTTCCTCTCCTTTCCTTTCCTTTCCTTTCCTTTCCTTTCCTTTCCTTTCCTTTCCTTTCCTTTCCTTTTTGCCTGCTTTGTCACTTACCCTTTTTCTCATTCCCTTTCCTTTTTTCTTTTCTTTTGCTTCCGTTCCTATTATTTCATTTCCTTTTCTCTTTTCTTTCCTTTCCTTTCGCCTCGTTTCCTTTCCTTTCCTTTCCTTTCCTTTCCTTTCCTTTCCTTTCCTTTCCTTTCCTTTCCTTTCCTTTCCTTTCCGTTGACTTCCTCCTCTACTTCCCTTAAGGAAAGGATTTAAACATTGAATGTTTAAAAAATGGAAGCTAATTAAATGCGCCTGTCAAGTATATCTGGCTTGTCTGTGATTGTATTTGACGTTACAGCATAGTATTTTTTGTGGAAACTGAAAAATTGAACATGGCCCTTAGAAATTACAGGCATGATCTCACTATTTTTAAGTCGCTGTTCCTGTTCTTTGTCAGGTCATACTACGTGTGGTTGCTACTAATACCATTCATGCCGACAACTGAACAAAAATCATACCTTTGTTTAACGAGAGACTGCTCAAGATTTTTTATGATTACTATTATAAGAATCTACTTATCAATTAAGTGGAGAATATAAAATAAAGATCCAAGCTTATGCTTCAGTTTTGACTAAACTCCTTATCGCTGAGAAACCTGCCTTGCACATGAAAAAGATGCTATTGAAATATTTCACCTCTCCTGCCACACGTTCTTTCATCTTTTTGAAATTTCCTTTGATCTATTACCATTCATTTCCTTTGACATTGCAGAATGTGGCACAAGGGTGTGGGCATGTTTTCATATGTTTGTTTTGTGATTATGTAAAGACACATACTGTATGTTGTGTCTACGTGGGGTCGAGGAGTTTGAAGCATACAGGGTCAGCCGTGGTTTTATCTTTTGTCTTTTTTTTTAAACCATCTGCAGATTCTGCACCTCCTGCCGACACGGACCAGCAGTTGTTCCACCTGCAGCCCATTTGCACAGATGTCTCCCGACAAACACACATTCGCACACACACAAATACACACAGTGCCAAAACTTAGCTAAAGCCATGCACATTCATACTTCTGCTGTCTCACTCTAGAGACGAAGCCCTCACTTCCATACCCTCTAAAAATAACAAAATTTTTCTTGTTTATGCTCACTGATATAATGCCACTGTTACACTGCATTGAAAAGGGGGGGGGGTTTAGTCGAGGTCTCTATTTTCTTACTGTCTCTTCGTGCCCTTTTATTTTTCTTTGTAAGTTTTTACCATTTCGTATCTCTGTCCTTATTTATCTCTCTCTTTCCAGAACCTTTCCTCAGGTGCTGCCATCAGCCCGTTCTGATCATCCTCTCTTCAGTGCTATAATCATCACACTCTCTCAGCCTTGTGGATAAAGAGTTATGGCCCTTTCAATCTGTCTAAGTGATGTAGCCTGCTTGTAATGACATCATACCAATGTCGGCTACTGCACTTATGCAGGGCTTGATGAGCCATCATAAGGACGTCATACCACACGCTTCAAGGTCTGGTTTAATTCACTCTGGTACAAAACCATTTAACAACCAGTAGAGTCAATTTGATTGTAAAAACGACCGTGCAGTTTGGCTTCCAGACTATATTACCCAGCATCAGCAATGATACCAAAGTGTGCTCACATGGTGAAGGTGCCAGTTCTATCAAACCTGCGGAGCAGCTCTTTAGTCGAAATGGCTGCTCTGTAATATAATGCCATTTTTGGAAAGAACGCAGTCCATCACGTGGACATAAGGTGCAAAGATGCACTGCAGTGTGCCAGTATGAGAAAAACATAATCGTTAAAGGCAATGAAATGAAACCCATCGTTTGGAAATGACTAGACAAGGTTGCTTTTTTGCCGGACCATAATCTGCCATTAGGCATTTAAGAAATCATTCACTGTTGCATCTATAGCAAGCAGAGGAACTTGAGAAGCATCAGAGCTACAGGTTCAACTTTCATTCCTGACCCATATTCTGACAAATCTGTTATACTGGATATCTGTCCCCATCTTCTATCTTGTCCAAAACCAACGCCTGGGGAGCATTTCAACAGTACAGGTCAATCAGTGAGTGCCTCGACAGTTCAGCTGTTTTTAAAAAAACAAATAGAAATGTATGACTGGCCAAGTAACACAAACTAAATGAGGGGCGGTTATAGTGTATTCACTTTTCCAATATGTTTATTCAAAAGAACCCACAATTTTTCTCCAATTAAAAAAAAAAAAGACTCTGCATATGAGTGGTGGCTTAGAGCTTTAGGTGCTTGGCTACTTAATGCACAATATTGAAAGGTTCGGTTGCTACTTTAAATCTAAGCACTGCTGGCTGTCAATGCTCCCCGAGCAAAGTGCTTAACCCTCAAATGCTCAGCACAAGTCATGTTTGATTCAAGCAGCAATCCAGTGTCCTCCATTGTAGTCCTGGAATTTGAAATCCAAACCCTCTAGTACTGGAAGCTTAAACACCAAACTAAATACATGTAATGAATAGAGAATCTGTTTAAAGAAATGCACATATAACATATATCCCACAGGCTGCAACAAAAAAGTGGGAGGTTCTTATATTCATGTGGGTACAACCAAGCAGTCAGATATGTAGCTTCTATGACAAAAACATAATGTGATTGTGTGCAGTTGCATGATGCATTGACAAAGATCATTCATCCTTAGTCACTGCCTGTCCAGAGTCATGGTAGTGTGATTTGAGGTGCAAGTTTATTTATATTTTAGGATATAGAACATTAATTACAAAATATCATATACTGTATATTATAAATAAATAAATGAGTTTAAGGACCTGTCAGAGTCACAGACCATTCTGACCCTTGTTGTGTTTTTTTCAGTTCTGATTCATTTTTAATTAAAAACGGAAATTTCAGTTTAGGTCATGTCCACTTATGGTGATGGGTCATTGTGTTATACCCTTATTCAATTCTCACTGCCCCTTTTGATGCTTGATGAACTGGTCTTTTGCTGTCACTATGCTTCCTATACATGGCATGTCCTGTGGGAGGCTTTAAGAACTACAGTCTCATCACCAGCTTTGCAGAATGGCAGGACACAGCAAAATGCATGCTGCTACCAGTTATAAAAAAAATATAACAAAAAAACACAGAAAACAAACATTCCTGGAGAATATGATGTACCAGTTATTTTAATTTTCCCCCATTCCTAAGAATACAATGCAACACTGACTGCTAAGTGTAATGGGATTTGGTTGAGATTTTTTGTCTGCCTTGCTAGAAAGAAAGAGATAAGTAGTATATATATATATATATATATATATATATATATATATATATATATATATATATATATATCCCTTCTTTATGTACTTTGCTGCTTTTGAAAACAGGGCTCTCTTCTTATTCCTCTGTTGAACTGGCTGATTTATGACTCAAAGAGAAAGGAAAAAAAAAAATCACTATTTTGTATAAAGTATGTTTTTTTCTATGTGATTAAAAAGAGATGTACTGAAACCGGCTCTGTTTTTTTTTTCTTTGAAAACTGTATACATGTGTAACTGTTACACTGCTATCCATTCAGTGTGCTTTAAAATTCTTTCCTTTTCTTTCTTTTCCTCCCCTGTGTTCTCTTTTTTCTTCCTCTTTCTCTTCCCTATACAATTTGCACACTTTTCTGTTCTCTGTTACACACTGCCATCAACACACACAATGCAGAGTGATGACTGGGATAGAGAATAAAAGATTTAAACTTGTTTTAAATAATTTATCATCACCATGTCTTGGAACACAGTGACAAAATATTTGAATCATGAAATACAAAATCCTGTAAGAAAACTGAGGCAAATGGATATATATAATAACCTGCATGTCGACACACATTTATTATTCATCTTTCATCTGACTCATCCTATACCTCTCACACACACACACAAATACACACACACACACACACACACACACACACACACACACACACACACACACACACACACACACACACACACACATAGGTTTATCTTACTGTCTTTGTAAGAACCTTCTATTAGCATAATTATAAATGACATTAATTAATTCTACATTTATATCACACAGTAAATATAACTAAAGTAAATGGATAGAAAACTTTTCTTTTAGCTTTGAAAAAAATGCTGTGGTTTTTGCATATATCTTTTTTTTTGTTTTTCTTCATTTCAAGGGTGTTCTTTTGGTAAAATATGGTCCCAATCAACATTTAAAACATGTTCTCCCCAACACCCCCCTCCAAAAATCATGAACACCCACCCCCACACACACACACACACACACACACACACACACACACTAAGTCTCTTTCTAGCTGCCACATTCTTATATTGTACACTGCCCTCCCTATGTACTCTCATTCCAATTTCTGCTTTTACAACCCCCTTTGCCGACTGCTGTATGCAAGGAGAGAGAGAGAAAGAGAAACAGAAAAAGAGAGATATGGAGGTGAGGTGGTGCTGTGGAAGATGGTGAAAAAAAACAGGTTTCGAATTACATCAAGCATCACTTTAGGCTGGTAAGAGCGATGTTTCTGTCTATCTGTGCACCTGGGCTCTCTCTGAACAGAAGGACAGAGAGAGAGAAAGAGAGAAAGAGAATTATTATTCTGAGTCAACAGCCTCCTGGTCCACAGGGAAATAATCTGCTGAAAAATAATTCTTTTAGTCGACACATTTGGCTGTTCAGAAATGTATTTCTCACCTCAGCAGAGGAAAAGCTCAACTCATTGTTTCCACACAATCTCTCATGTTTTAAAGGCAGACTGCAGTTCTAGTTTAGGGCCTGATGCGGTGTTCCATCCTGAACGCAGCCAGCCAAGTGTGTAAATACAAAAAAAAAAACATGACTGATTAAAACGCATCTTTAGAGGGTAAATACATATGCAAAGCAATCATTCTTGCATGGTTTCTTGCTTGATCACAAACACACACACACACACACACACACACTCAACTCGAACGTATGTGCTCACTTTCAGAGTGGATCCATTGAGTCAGGTTTCTGTGTGTAGCTTCGAGCATTTAGCCATGCAGTATGTACATCTTATATAGATCATATGAGATTAAAAAGACATGACAAGGAAAATCCAACAAAAATCATAACCTACATCATTTTATGAAAACTTTACAATAGCATCTATATTATTTTTTTGTTACCTCAATGCTATATTCTTACACCACACACACATGGTTCAGGTTAATATTAGCAGAAGATTTGCGTTTCAGGAGTAAACAGACTTCGTCAGATTATGTCTTAGCAAACAGTTCGGTTGCCAGATGTCGAAAAGCAGTAAAGCCGCAAACACAACAGATTTTTATTTAGCATAATCTTATGATAAGATTAGAGACAGAAACATTTCTATATACTGGTTTAGTTCAGAAAAGAAGATGTAGGTAACAATTTCATGGATGGAATGAGTAAAAATCACCAACATTTATATATTGGGAGTTTATTGGCAGTATACTAGCAAGCTAGTCTTGCTAGCAAACTAACCAGCTGTGTGATCAGAAAGAGTAAAAAAGCCAATTATTTATATCAACATATTGGTTTTATTAACTTATAAAGCCTTTTAACTGACTGTGCATCCTGGTGCCTTTCCTTTATGAAATCCTTTGTAGTAAAAATGCGGTGAAATATGAATATAAAAGCCGGCAAAAAAAAATATGAATGACTGATGAAATGAGAAAAAGCACTGTGCTGTAATACAGAGGACCCATTTTAGACATCAATACCACTGAAGCACTTGTGCAACCGCTTAACATTGCAAATTCCCTTGTTAGATTTTAGCAATGTTAAACTTGATGCGAAATTGTTCATTTTGATAGAAATATAAAATTTGAATTGCATGTAAAAGTGCACTGTTAAAATCAGCACAGGCTTTGCTGTAAAGAAAAATAAAATAAAAACACTTAGCTATACCATCTGCTTCAAATTTCCCATTTTAATCCCTTTACGTATTCCAAGCTGTTTTTGCTGTCGCATGTCAGAATACCTAGAAATTTTAACCAAATGCCCAGACAAAATTTTATGGTGCACATTAACGATAGTGGATGACTGGGATGTGAGTTGCCTGATGCGCTGACTTCCATTGAAACTAATATAATTCCAAATTTTTTTTAGATTGGTACCATAAAACCCACACTTGGGTACCACACTTATTCCCGACAGCGCTGTCCATCAAGGTTTATTGTGCATTTTATGTCATTATGCTTTGGCAGGAAGTGTACCTATAATGTAGAGTTGAGTGAATGGGTGAGAAAGAAGAAAAGATAAGGAGGAAGGAAAATACTGTACATGTGATTGTAGTAAACTGGAATTTTTTATAGAGTTACAAAGGGGTTTACTTAACTGCTCCCCCCCCCACACACACACATAAACACACACATACACTATGTACACTGCCTCCTTCTCCTCCTATACCATTTATTGATTAGCCTAAAGAGCAATTGAGGTCACTGGTCAGGTGTCTGACTTTTCTTCCACCCCTTGTACATTGGCCTTCAATTTGTCTCTGTCTCCATTGCCCATCCCCCCACTCCCTTTTCCCTCCATCCAGTCTCTCGCTGTCTAGTCGCATGTCCTTCATTCGACACTCGTAAATCAATCAATCAATCCAATTTTTGTGTCGGGAGCTGGTGTGAGCATGGCTGCCTGAAGCGACGCCCTGCAAAATGCAGTAAACGATAAGAGGGGGGGCAGAGAGAGAGAGAGAAAGACAAGAGAACGTTGTGCTTAATCTCCATTCAAATCTTATTAAGATAAAGGATTGAATAATGAGACGTCGTATTATTTGATTAGTGCATTTCAAAGTCACTGATTAGGTGTGGAGAACCAGAGTTAGGGCCAGCAATAGAAGGTGCAAAGTACTAACCGTAACAAATAGGTTACTCTCTTACTCTCTCTCTCTCTCTCTCTCTCTCTCTCTCTCTCTTTCGCTCTTTCGCTCTCTCGTTCTGTGTGTGTGGTGTGGTGTGGTGTGCTTGGCTGCATGATGAGGTCAGTAGCATTTTGCTGTGCTGTTTAGAGAGAAAATTAGAAAATCGAAGTGACGATGCGACACCCTGCACTGGGCCAGGACAGGACAGGACAGGACAGGACAGAGAGATGCACAGGAGGCAGAGTGAGAAATCAACACGAATCTGTCATCCACATATACAAACACACACATACAAAGCATATATAGTTTGACAATATGACCTGTGGTAATTTGGCACCAAAGCAAGAAGGCTAGGTTCGCTTTGACAAGCTCACCAGTGGCCTGTTTATTTCCATTGTGACTAGAAGGTGGCTGACAGGAAAGTTGTGGCAGTGTCAGAAATGTTAGATTAAACTCTGTGTGACTGTTGTGACTATGACACTGTCTACCAATAGGCACCAATAGGGTGACATGAAGGATAGCGATGAAGCATGGGTAACTGCATATTTATTAAACAAAACGTACGAATGGACAAAAAAATATATTATTACAGCACCTCAGACTCATTTTGCAAAATATTTGTCTATGGGCATCTATTTTGTGCATGAGATCTCATTTATTGATCATGTATGCAGAGTAATTTTCTAGAAGAACCAGTCTATTGTTGGAAGCTCTTTACTGTGTAATCAGACATGAAAAGTATCACATAATCTGTGGTGAATTGGGCTGAGATCTTACCTTGTAAATTGTAAAAAGTAATCATCTGTGTTTTAATCAAGCGTTACCAAGGCAACAAGATGTAGAATAGCTTAGGGTTTTTTTTTTTTTTTCACAATAAGAGCCAAAACTATTACTTTCTGCTGCATATTCTAATCTATGTATGTGTGCTCCAGTCACTAAGCGTGCTTGTTATACTCTACTCTGAATCCTCGTTTCTCTCTCTTTGCCGATGCCACTACATAACCTACTGCATTTACATAGACAAAGACAAAGCTCAAACCTTAAATCTTTGTCTATGGGGTTCAAAGTTGAAACCTTAAAAAGTTTAGCGAAAAACTTTTCTAGGAGTTTCAGCTGTGATTGCTAAGAGTTTCATTCAGGAACTGGTGAGAATCAGTATAAAATAGTGCACTGCCTACGAGGCAAAGCTGGGTTGGCTTTTAATACAGAGAGTAATAATTAAATAAACAGTTTTGTTATTACAGAGTGACTGAAAGGAATCTATCTATCTATCTATCTATCTATCTATCTATCTATCTATCTATCTATCTATCTATCTATCTATCTATCTATCTATCTATCTATCTATCTATCTATCTATCTATCCTCACAAACAAATTTAAAGCTATTAATAAGATCCTAAATAGTGTAATATGTGTATTATTCAACACACAGGTTGAAGTCAAGTCAATAAGCTTTCATTGTCATTTCAACTATATATATAGCCGACGCAGTACACAGTGAAACAAGAAAACAGTGAAAAACATGGAAAAATCAAAATAGATAGAAAAGAGAAAGATAGAAAATTGCTAATGTCACATTTGTCACAGGTGGGTACAGGGGGGCTTTTTAGGTGTAGGGATTTTAGATATTTAGGATTTTTAGATATGTTCTCTGTGATGTTTTTAGCAGGAGCTAAAAATGTCACACAATAAAACACAGCAAATTGGCAAGGTTTGCTAGCTAGTCAGTTTTCCGTGCATGTTTTGTGGCGTGACTGCATCAGATATGCCTGGAGCTTATACTGGGACCAAAGCCTAGTTATTTGAGCTCATATGTATTGCTGTTTGTATCTGTTTCATACTGAGAAAATCTCTATTTTTAATGAAAAGAGAAAAATGCATTTAGCTCTGTGTTAGCAACACAGAAGATCAATTCCATAATGCAATGTGGTGTAATGACTATTGCCAAGTCCTATAAGCCTACACTCATATCTCTCTCTCTCTCTCTCTCTCTCTCTCTCTCTCTCTCTCTCTCCCGCGTTCACACACACACACACACACACACACACACACACACACACACACACACACACACACAGACTCACACAGACTCACACATATACACACATGTTCCTGTCTCTGTTTTGTGAGAGCTATTAGAGTTTTCTATATAGCTGTGATCTAGCACTAATGTTTCCCACCATACCTCTCTCTCTCTCTCACACACACACACACCTTCCTTTCTCTGTTTTGTGAAAGCTATCACGGTTTTCCATATAGCTGTGATCTAGCACTCTAACACTAATGCTTCCCACCTTCTCTCTCTTTTCGCTCTCTTTCTCTCTCACACATGCACACACACACACACACACACACACACACACACACACACACACACACACACACACACACACTGCTGTGATTTACTGTTCACTCTTTCCCTGGTGCACGTGGACTATTCATTACACAAGCCACTGGTTTAATCCTCGCACTCCCAACACGGCCAGCGCTGTCCTCTGATCAATGCAGCCAGAATAAATCAATCGATGGCCCTGCCATGCTAATACACACTCTCTCGTCTTTCCTCCCTGTTACTAGCCTTCATTCTCTTTCGCTCTCTCAAACTCTTTTGTATTTCTCTCTCATGCTCTCTCTTTCTGTCTTCCTGATCTCATCCACTATTTATCTGACCTTTTCCATGTAAAATGCCATTAAGGCCCGTATTATCTTTTACACACAAAACGCTCTAACATGCATTTGTTTTTTTTTTCCCCCACACCAGTTTTACTCGCCACATCCACATAAAACGCTAATGATGTGAGAACTCAAATGGTAACTGTTAAAGCATGAAGACATTTTATGTTTATGTGAAAAGTAAAATGGTCCGTGTGACTGCATTTTATTTTCGGGTGAGAGGAGCAGACATGAAATGGAACACTGTAAATGAAACATGTAACACATGTCTTTTTGTTTTATGTGAGAGGCAATTTAGTGAAGGTATGGGCATTTAATTTTCTTTCAGAGGTAAATTAATGAATGTAGAAACATTTTATTTTAATTTTAGGGATAAGTTGGTGAATGTAAAAACGTTTTTTTATTATTTGACGTAAACTTATGAATGTAAATTCCAAATAATTTCATGTGTGATAAAAAAAAAAAAAAAAAGGGAAATTCAAAATATTTTTGTCATGTGGAAAAAATAGCAAACAATAAGGAGCTTTTGATTCTATTGTGAGAGGTAAAATGCTAAATGTAAGAACGTTTTCTTTCAGGAGGTATAATAGTTTCTATGCAATACTTTACACTTGCACATATCTGATTATACTTGCCGCTATATATTTTTGCTTTTTTTATTCTCTTCAGTTTATACAATGTGCCTAGAATCTTCCATCACCAAGACAAATTCCTTCTGTGTGTGAACACATTTGGCATTAATTACTTTCTCATGCGAAAGGTAAACTTTTTGGGCACTTTGTATATTTGTGTCAGTTAAAACGGTGATTTTAGTGTTAAAGGTAATATTGTTAAAGAAAGGTCTTTGTATATTTATGCGAAAGGTTAAATAGTGAATGGTAGAGCATGTTTTATTTTGTCTGTGATGAAAGACGTAAACGGTGAATGTAAATGCCTTTCTTTTGTATGAAAGGTAAAAATAGTAGATGTAAGAGGGCCTTTTTGTGTGTTATATGACGATGTGGATGTACATAAAAGCATTTTATTTTTGTTATATAAAAAAGGCTGATGTAAGAGTATTTGGTAGCGTAAATACATTTGTGATTACGCAATAGCTGAAATTCTAAATGTATACACAAAACTTTGCCCGGAGATTATTTTCCACTTTTTGATATTCACAAATCTCCTAAAATCTTTTTTATCGATAGTATAATTATTTTATTAATAATGCAATTGTTATATATGAACTAATTCAAATGGTCATAAACATTTTTTCTTTTTAATACAATGGATTTGATTTGAAGTTTATGTCCATGAGAGGAATAACTATTTTTTAGGATTTTTCACTCATGTGAGTTATTTTTTTTATATTTTAATATTTTAATATTATAGTGGTTAATATTTTAAAATATAAATACATTGGAAGATTAGGCAAGAGGTAAAATGGTGAATATGAGAGGATTTGGTGCGTATGTGTGAGGTAAAATGCTGATTGTATGAAATCATTTTGCATGTATATAAGAGATTAAGTCTGAATAATAGCCTAAATGGCACCTCGTAATCATCCGCTTGTCTCTCTTTTCATTTTCAAATCTCTCATTCTCTCTCTCCTCCGTAACTGTGCTCACTCCCTCTCTTTATCTCATTTGCCAGTTTCATTTCATTCTTTTCATCCCTCCTGTGAGGCTTTCTCTCTTTCCCTGTTGAGAGAACAACTCATCGTCCATCCCACTCTGTTTCTATTTTACCATTATTCCAGTGCCACCACATCTTCCTCCCCAAGTCTTTACTCGTTTATCGTTCACCTGCTCCACCCCTTTTTCCCCGTGCCCTCTCCTGTGTGTGGTTCTCACTCTCTTTTTGGCACTACCTCCCTCATTTTTCTCCTCATGCTGTCGCTTCTTCTGCAGGCAATCTAGCTGTGCACTGGGCTGTGAAAGACTCCCTCTTTCTCTCTCTCTCTAACACACACACAGACACACACACACACACACACACACACACACACCTTGTCCAACACTGTGAATGGGCACAGAAGTCATACACATTATCAAACTGTCTTTCTCTCTCATATGCTTTAAGAACAGAAGAACGGATACAGTATAGTTATAGGTATGCTACACTTTCTTAAAGATTTATTGTATCTACATCACAAAATTTGCAAGCCAAAGCCGAGAACTGTTGGAAGCTACACACCTTTTTTCTAACTCACTGGGTTTTACAAGTGCAGTGGCTTGTCACTCAGCATTACAGACATTCATAAATACACACACGCACCTGCTCATGCCTTAAAGAGTTTTTTTTACATAACCATCAGTGTGTTTGTCAAAACAGCTGGTGGACTCATTAGGGTAACACTGGCATGCTAGTGTTGATTTTAATGACTGCTGATGGGACAGACAGATCGGAGCTCCCTACACTCCTTGTTTTCCCTCAACACTCCTCGGGTTCCCAGTGCTGCGATCCTGGAACTGTCAGTTTGAGACAAAGCAGAGAGGAGAGGCAGCATCGCAAACACTCAGACAGCATTGTCTGCTGCACATTCAAAAACAGCGACTGGCCTAAACAGGAACCAATTGCACTTGAAAATTCGTGCTTATTTTCCATCTACCAGAAAGCCGTATGGAACGGTCACCATGACGACAGGTAAAGCAAGCGAGTACGAATCACATTGTGCAAAAATGCCATTGTTAACTAATGACCTAACCAACATAGATACCACATTCAGCACTTCTGATTCCTTAAAAATGATTGGTCAGAGGGTGCTAATTCATTTTCAAGGCCAACCGTGAGCCAAACGTCAAGTCACATATAAATGGGCTTGTTCTTATGATGGGAATTAGGAAGAGAATGCTGAACGCTCCATCTAATAAACAGCTAATAAATATTAGAAAAAAAGCAAACAATCTACTTATTAATATGAGGCTTCTTTTATAACGGTATTTTTTTTAACATTTATGTAAGAAGTCTCCAGTGCCAGCACTTTACAACAGTACATTTCTGGCATAGAATGGTGTTCTTACTTGGATTATAACAAGACAAGCTGCATATATGGTCTTCTTGCCATCCCAAAAAAGAGAAAAGAACAGAGGTCATTAAGGCAATGACTGTTTATAGTTACTGTAGCTATAACACTAACACTGTAACTATATTAATTTATTTATTTTTTGCTTTTACTGAAAAATGAACAACTGCAGCTGTAACTTTGACTCCATTGGTTAGTTTCTAATAACCTGTCATATTTTATTCTGTACATATCAGCTGCATTAAAGTAGTTATGGCATCATACCTTAGAAACGTGTATGGATTGAGAGTTTGTGTGTTTGCTCCATAGAAATCATGTTTCTTCAGAAGCAGACATTTTTGTATGTTTTATGTGTTCTTTAATTGACTTTGTTGTTTGATGTCATTTACCTTAGTACACAGTCCAAATTTAGCACAACAATTATCATTAAAAACTGTATTATTGACAAAAAAATGGGAGGTAAATATAAAATCTTTGACATTTTGACACTTTTTTTTTTCTTAGTATTTGGTATATGCCCTTGCATGCTTTAGTAGCAGTATTCATTGACATGGATTCCGCAAGCTTGATTTTTATTCAGAGTGTCATTGGAATACATGCTTCAATAGAATAGTTTAGACACAAGGAAAATCTGACCTTCTGCACACAGCAGTTAACAAGCAGACAGTATCATAGATGTGCTAATATTCAAATAAAGACTAAGAAATAGTGCAGAATCCTAAACATGAAATATTCAAAATATTGTACATTAATTTTGTTCATTTTAAAAACCTTAAAGCCCAGTCCCTGTGGTCTCAGACTTCTGAACCCCAGAACTGCTGGTCATGCCTTTAAGTACAGGTATCGATCTGGATCCAAGGAGAAAGAAACCGTAGCGCAAAATGCATAGGTGCTTAAAATTCCAATATTAAATAAAGCAAACAGAAATAAATTTACAATACAGGCAAAGCACAGTAAGAACACAGTCTATCGACTGTCCCTGTCCTCTGCAGAGCTTCCTTCCTGCAAGCTTTTCCTGCGCTGCTGAGTGTTTTGTAGCATCACATAAGAAGTTATTTCACCTTCAAAAAACATGTAGTCACCCAGGCCATGGATAATTTATGATTCTGATTAGCAAATGTAGCATGCCATGGTGCACTTGCCTGTAAAAAAGTGTTATTATCATGTTGTTAAAACCTGAAAATTCTTTTTATGTATAATTACCAAAGATAATTGAAACTGATTACTGGACCAGTCTAGATTCCACATTAGCATGATTTGGTGTTGATTCAGTATGTGTTGAGCCGGATTTTTTTTTATTGCACATAAAATGGCTGAAGCGTGACAGGCTGTGACTATACACAGCTATACATTACACATACTGCAGAGATATGCATCATAATGAAAGATGTCAAGTCAAGTTACTCGTGTGTGTACATATACACACACGCACACACACACACACACACACACACACACACACAAGAAAGCCTGTATTACTATTTAAGTGTAATTTCTGGTAGCAAATTAAAGTAAAAAAACATCACACGTGTTAATAAGGTATTGAGCCACAAATCACAAGAACAATACACTTTAGCATTGATTCTACAAATTTATTAAGAAATGTCTTGGAATCTTCTTCTTCTTCTTCTTTAGGCTGCTCCCATTAGGGGTCGCCACAGCGGATCATCCATCTCCATACCACCCTGTCCTCTACATCTGCCTCTTCCAAACCAACTACTTGCATGTCTTCCCTCACCACATCCATAAACCTCCTCCTTGGTCTTTCTCTTTTCCTCCTTACTGGTGGCTCCATCCTTAACATTCTTCTACCGATAAGAACTGTCCTGGAATGATATACATAATTCTTTCAAACGATGTTCCAAATTCATCACCATCTAACTGGGGTTTTTGATGGTCGTGGTGGTTCAGAATGCTCACTAAAATAAAACTCCAATCATTCACATAGCTGTTTACTTGGGTTAAGATTAAGTGGCATTGCATACAATGGCCATGGCATACAATTTACAACACTGACATCCTCATTAACACATTCAAGAAGCCCTTTGCCCTGTGGATAGGGAAGAAGAGAGGACAGAAATACTTCACCTGAGAATAACAGTGATTAGTGAAAATTGTGGCTTGATTCAGAGGGGGCTTCCCTCTAGGGGGAAAGGTAAACCCAGACCTTGCTAGCAACATCCCAATTGCTAATTTAAATACATTTTTCAATTTTACTGTATACTTTTATTTTAATATCCAAAAGAAAATAATTTGGCTTTGTACATTTCTTCATGATTACCATGCGATAATAGCCATTTAGCCCTAAAACATTGCAAATGCATTTAGCAGAATCCCAATTGTGCATGAACAGACAGTCAGACAAAAGGAATCAATTCTTGTTGTGAATTAAACAGGTAACACACTTCCAGTATGCAGTCGAACATTGCCCTCTTCTGTATGATGATGGAAGCTGCAATGAATGAATGATTGAATCAATGAATCAATGAGTGGCAAGGCATGTGAATGAAGGAATGAATGAATGGATGGATGGATGGATGGATGGATGGATGGATGGATGGATGGATGGATAGATGGATGGGTGGATGGAAGGATGGATGGATGGATGAATGAAGGCTCTTCCAATCAGCAGAATTCAATGACTGGTTAAGAGAATTGGGGTAAAGGTCATTTATAGAGATTGAGCAGTAACTAAACCTGTGGTTATTCATTGTTGGAATTCATTACAATTAGGTCTTCACTAGTACCATGTCAGTTTGTGCCTTTTAGACTATGTGGCACAAATATATTCCGAAAGGTGCAATCATGTTACTTTATAATATTTGACCTTAACTTTTATATAATATAAATCTAAGAGAGAGAGAGAGAGAGAGAGAGAGAGAGAGAGAGAGAGAGAGAGATGGCAGGGATTTTGGCAAGTGAGTGTGGTATTGATTGCAGCTGGCGCTGTTTCGTGAAGTGTGAGTCGTTGAGTGAGAGCTGCTTCTCAATCAGACAGACGTTAAAGCTGCAGCAATGAGTGTGTGTGAGTGGGTATATGTGTGTGTGTGTGATAAGAAAGAAGATTTCAGAAGTAATTGTAATCAGTGAGACCACAGACACAGCAGTATGAAAATGTGAGTAGAACAAGAAGGCTAAAGATCTGTGCTCTTAGCAGAAGCAATGCCCTCAAAACCACTGCAAAGATAAAATGGCTTTCTGAGCCAGAATTTCAAGATTCATAAATCTATATACAAGGTGGACAAAAGTTTGTTGACACCTATTCTATTTTATTCCAAATCCATCAGTATTGATACCGAGTAATCCCCTTTTTACTCTTCTCCTGAGAAGACATTTACTAGATTTTGGAGAGAGACTATGGAGATTTGTCCATCCAGCCAGAACACATCAGGTCAGCAACTCTCTATAAATTACATATATACCACTACTTAGTTTACATTACTTTTGCTCAATCGGCTTACAAGTTTCAGCAAAGCCATAAGGGCATAAGAGCTGGGCAGATTTAAACTTTCCACATTCCCAACAATAGATCATAAGCTTAACAAATGAACTACAATTACTATTAATTAGAACTAAAGGACTAAAACCTGTTCCAGCATGAAAATGCCACTGTGCACAAAGCAAGCCATGACCTGAAGAAAGTCATGACCTAAATCCAAATGATAACTTTAGGGTAAACTGGAACATTGATTGCACCCCATATGTTCTTAGCCAACATCAGTGCCTGATTTCACTATTGCTCTTATGTCTAAATGGTCACAAATTCCCACAACAAAGCCCCAAAAGAAGAAGGAAAAGAAGAAAAGCATTTTTTGTCACACATTCATTACAGTACAGTGAATTTTTAATTTTTTTTGCTAATCCCAGCTTGTTAGGAAGCTGGCGTCAGAGCACAGGGTCAGCCACAATACAGCACCCCGGTGCAGGGAGAGTTCAGGGTCTTGCTTAAAGGCCCAACAGTGGTAGCTTGGTATTGATGGGGCTTTAATCCCTGATCGTTTGTTTAGTAAGCCAGAGCCTAAACCATTGGCCCAAAATGTTTCGAAGATGCTTTTGGGTGGGAGGTGGTAGCTCAGTGGGTGAGGTATTGGATTATGGATCAGGTCACAAGTTCAAATCTCAGCACCACCAAGCTGCCACTGCTGGGCCCCTGAGCAAGGCCCCTAATCCTCAACTGCTAAGATGTAAGTTGCTCTTGAAAAGGGCATCTGCCAATGCCACAAGTGTATATTTGTCACATATAAATTACAGCACAGTGAAATTCTTTCATCACTCATAAGGATCTGGGGTCAGAAAGCCATGATCCAGCACTTCTAGAGCAGAAAGTGTAAGGGCTTTGCTCAAGGGACCAACAGTGACAGCTTGGCAATGCTGGTGGCTTGAACCCCAACCTTCCAATCAGTAACCAGAGCCTTAACCAATAAATCACTATTTCCACAAATTTTGCTTCTCCCTTCAGGGAACCGGATCTTGGTTTTTCTCATGCCAGGTGGAGGTACTGTCCACTATACTAATGAAGAGTACACAAATTATTTGACATACATAATAATTATAATAAAATTATTTGACATTATAGACAACATCAGCAATCACGTTATAGAGTCTCAGAGTTATGGGTCTACATATGGGCTCTGGAGGGTCCCAATTATAATATTTATTTCATACAGTTACTTTTATAAATGACACAAAAAAAACTAAATAACATCAATTTTAAACAGAATGTGTAGTGGAAAGTTCTGGAGCTCTTATTAATAGCAACATAATATTGTACACTAATATATAGATCTCCTTCATAAGAAGCTTCTCAATCTTTCTGGCGTTTTCTTACTCTTTCCCACCTCAGCGCCAGCGTACTGACTTCTGATTGGTTGAAATGTTACCACGTGCCGCGCAACAACCAATCAGAGAGAAGTGCGCTTAATAAGCGATGACAAATGAGACAATCTGGTGAGGCAGTTCACTTTTCCTCGGTGACGTGAATGGGTTGGCATGATTTCGAAAAAACAACAAAAAAACGACATCTTCGTTTCAGTATAAACACCTACTCTGAATTCATATAATAATATATAATATGTTTTAATTTGCGAATTGAAATAAAAAGTTTGTAAAATTTGTAAAGAAAAATAAATAAACAAATCGACAGGCCAAAAATGACGTTTTTGTGAGGGTGTTGGGGTTTTAGATACACATGGCAACCCGGGTTTTCAGTACCGCTTGTATTATGAGAAGGCGGGGACTGAGCACAGTAGTTTCTGGAACCTCATGGTTGCACCATGGAGAAAGTAAGTACCACGAATGAGCCTCGTTTACTCGAATAAAATAAATATTTTGGATAAATCGAAGCACTGGTTTTATACATACGCTATATAATTTAATATATCAGTTCATTATTGTTGTCTTGTATCAATTGACCTGCTGGTGAAAAACACCGGCACTGCAGTAGTGCTCATTGTTAGCCACGCTGCTAGCTTACTAGTTAGCTAGAATCCAAAGAAAAAGAGATGAGAGTCTGCCACATTGTTTTGCTAACAATGTCTGTAATTTTGATTAGTCAAAATATTATAGCGAACAATAATCCGTATTTGTGTGGTGGATAACAGTATTATAGTGTCACCTTCAATGCTAAGCATGTAGGAGCTTAGGTTTGCTAACTAGCTAGCGCTTTACCGAGATCTGAGGAAAAGCTCAGAAGTGTCATTGCACGCTCAGAGATGTTATAAACGCGTTTATTCATAACGTATACACATGTTTAGATTTTTTTTTTTTCCCTGCAAAAACGAGCACCCGTCAAATGTGTCCGGGTTTCTCATGAATCCATCTGGAACTTTCTGGATGGTCCAGGTTCTGAGTTTGATCTGCTCAGGGAAGCTTCTGGTTCTGATATCTTGTTCATCAAGTTGTTGTGTTTGAGGTTCAAATCGCTGGTTTTCATTGGTTTTCAAAGATTTTATTGGAGATTTTATCACTCATTGGAGATCTTATACTTAACCATCTCTTGTATTTTACTAAGACATGGATGGCACAGTATAAAAGCAATTACATACAATAAATAAGCAGCTGCAAGCATTGAGAGAAGAAAGATCAATTTCTTGCTTCATTTCTTCAAAATCCAGGTTTCTCATTTATCTAGCAGGCTTCCTAGGAAGTGTCAGCTGTCAGTAACAGTGGCTGTCAGTGGCACTTTTTGCCTCTTATGGAAGCACAGGTGTAGACCTGAATTGTTTCAAACCTACAAAAAAGTATGCATTGAAACAATCTTCACATAAACGTGTGAAGTTGAAGCATGTAAATGACCGCAGTAAAAATGTCGATGAACGAAACTTGACCTATGTCGATTCAATCTATTAAACAAAGTCCACATAAATGAGCGAAAAACTACATTAATGCATGTTTTTGAATAATTTCTTGAACTCCAGCTGGTCTCCTGGTGGAAATATTGATACGCTTTTCAAGCTCACTTCTAAATTTTAACAACTCGGATGCTCAATTTTTGCCGGTCAAAATAAAGCTCGAATGTAAAGCATGTTGAATCAGTCAATTTCAGACCCAGTGAGTTCTACAGGCAGATGGATTTGTATCTGGTGTGTTTATAATTGAGTGTAAGAATCTCTCCAAGTCTGTAGTTAGACACTTGTAAACCTACATTTTCTCCTTTAGTTGACCTTGGAACGTTCTGTTTAATTATTTCTGAGAACATTAAAAGATTCTCACCAGTTGTAAAATAGCTCAGTGTTTTATTAGTATCACAGCACCTGTTTCTAATGGTTGTGTTTGTGCATATGGCCTTCTGCTGTAAACAGTTGGGTGTTAACATTCAGTAAGGGGTGACAGATGGCAAAAAATATCATATTTCAGCAAACAAAGATGGTTTTCTCCTTCTTAAGGAAATACTAAACAACGAATTGGCTGTTTGGTGCGGTTATTGCAGGATAAGTAGATGTATCTGAGATGTTACGGCAATGTTTTAACGGTTTTGTTTTCTCTAACATGAGTGAAATAGAAAACGCAACAGCTTTAAATAAAATCCCAAATCTGTGGTTTTATAGTCTACACATTGGTCCAAGGTGTATTTGATGCTGTTAGATGATGATCTAGGTTATTAGTGTTTCAAAGAAATAACAATCTCTTCATATATATCTCAGATCTCCTATATTAGCGTTTTATAACAGTCAGAGGTTTACAAGTCTGTAACTTAAGTTTTCCAACATTTTAATGTCTCCATGCTATAGAAATTCTTTGTAAACTGCAAGTTCTTGTCTTATTAACTTACTTATATAATGTCTAAAAGGTAGGTTAAAACAGGAACTGAATTAAAAACATTTTGCTTGGTTAAATTATTCTTTTTTTTAAATATGACATCATTCTGTTGTGAGGTGCAGTTATGGGGAAATAATGCTTACATTAGGCTGCTTCATTTCTAATAATTTTTTTTTAACCACACAGCCCTACATGTTTTTTCCCCTGACTTAATGTTAATAGAAAAGTAATTATGAATTCGTAAGTTTCCGGTTTGTTTCCAAGCTAAACTAGTATACAAATGAATGTCACATTACAACAGAGTAGTCAAATTTTGCCAGTTTAACTTGGGGCATGATTGCTTTTTTTTTTTTTTTGTGTGTTCACCCCAGCGGATAAAATAGTTGAAGGCATACTTATAAACTACCCACACACTGCACTGCACCCATATTTAATCTTTGCTTGTTTTGCGACCCTTTACGTGTGCCTTTCTTCCCTCAGGTATCTCAGCTGAAAGACCAAGGTAATAAGGCGCTGAGCGCAGGGAAGATTGATGAAGCGGTGCACTGTTACACCGAGGCTCTGGCATTAGACCCAAACAACCATGTCCTCTTCAGCAACCGGTCTGCTGCTTACGCCAAGAAGGCCGACTATGAGAACGCCCTGAAGGATGCGTGCCAGACCATTAAGATCAAGCCTGACTGGGGCAAGGTAAATGATGCTATTAGTGCTTTGAGGGTTGTTTAGCACTCTGTTATATCAGCTCTCAGAGCCGAGTGATGGAAAAACACAACAGCTTCATTGTTTTCCTGAGTGGAGTTGCTTAATTTCTGTTTCCAAAACAGACATCCAGTGGTCCATTAGCAAGCTGGTTAATGGTTTGACCACAGAGGTTTAAGACTTTATAGCAGTGTATAGTAAGCTCCGTTTGAAACTCGGCCATGTCGTTAAATATTTTCCATTTCACTAGAACTTTCAAGGTTGAAGAAATCTGAACTGTCTTTGTAAATTGACTTCCAGTTCTGTACACCATACACACAAACACACAGTTGCTGGTTTTTTTAATGCAATGCAAGTCAAAGGGTTTTTTTGTCCTTTCTTTATCACTTTTTAATTAAATGTATAGAATTAGCAGTTTAGACATTTGATGTATTGCTTGTTGAACCTTCGCTGGTGGGCAGCAACTGCAGAGGTGATATTGGTTCTCTCTTCTTTTTTTTTTTTTTTTTTTGTTTAACTCCATGTCTGAAATTTAGATTTAGTTAATCTTGTCCTCATGACTCAATAATTTGGAGGTAATTGTGATAAATTAGCTTTTGTGCTTTGATGTAGTGATTTTCTGTGATGTGTTTATTTCAGGGTTACTCACGAAAGGCTGCTGCGTTGGAGTTTTTAGGGAAGTTTGAGGATGCCAAATCAACCTATCAGGAGGGTCTCCGGCAAGAGCCGTCCAACCAGCAGCTAAAAGACGGGCTTCAAAACATCGAGGCACGACTAGCAGGTACCCATTATTACAGGGCTGCTTCAATTACATCCAGTGTTCCAGTAAAGGACAGATTTGAAATCCATAACTATGGATTTTATGCTGTGTCGAGAGTTGTGATTTTGACACGGAAAGGTTAGCACAGTGTTCTCGTTGTTCAAGTGAATAAGGTCGCAAGGACATTGTTGCTAGGCAACTGGGAGGTATGAATGCTCAATAAGGCTAATCATTTTGTTGCCAGCTGTTAGCTTTTTTTTTCTGCAGACAATTTCATGGCATACTGATGGTAGGAATGAGGCAAAGCCATGCAGAATATCATCTTTCTCAGATGAGTTGGCAAAAAAAGAATGCTATACATATGCTACAACTAGTCCAGCTTTAATGAATCAAAAAAAAAAGAAATGAGCACATCTCGGAGTCTGAGCTATCAGAAGTTGTAGTTGCATTTGAATTTAATAATCTTTTATTGTATTTTAATTTTTTTTTTGTTCTGTTGTTTCACTTGTCACTAATCTGTGTCTGGTCCCTGCATTGCAGAGAAGAAGATGATGAACCCCTTTGCAATTCCCAACTTGTACGAGAAGTTAGAAGGGGACCCCCGAACCCGAGCACTTCTCTCTGACCCCAGCTACAAAGAGCTGCTTGAACAGCTCCGTCAGAAACCTTCTGAACTCGGGACGTAAGTGTCGCTTTATTATCTCTCTCTGCCAAGTTTGTGATAGATGTTTGTCTTCAGAGCTCTTCGTTCTGCCTGTCCAGCTCATCCACTTACATCACTTTATTTTTCTATACACTGTCCAGTCCTATTTTTCTCCATCATTCTCTCCCTTTTGACTTCAGTTTCTGTGACAGGATCATATAAACATTTTTTTTATAAATATATATCTATCTCTCTGTAGGAGGTTGCAGGACCCCCGTGTGATGACAACCCTTTCGGTGCTGCTCGGATTCGACCTGGCTGGCATGGATGAAGATGACGAGCCCACTCCGCCCCCTCCACCTAAACCCAAAGAGACAGCACCACCCCCTCCCAAAGAGGAAGATCTCCCAGAGAACAAAAGATTGGTACACACTCTATGTATTATACAAAATTGAATCGGCTATTTAATTAGTAGTCAGACGAGACATAATGCATACATTTAATTGTGGTTTTGTTAAAGCCAACTTTCTAAATCCACAAGACAGTAGTAGCATATAGTTGGAGATAATAGCCATATATGGAATCTGCCAGGTATCGATCACATGAGATTTGCTCACTGTTTTCTTACTGTTGCTTGGCAAAAAAATGATCTCATTTACCCACTAACACATAGTAAGGGTTTTTATAAATTTTATTTTTTTTCCCCTTTCTTTTCTTGGTTATTATGGCGACGTGCACAATTTTAACGTTCTGATCGGCAGACTGTAATCTGGCAAAAACATGCACCTTGTGTCATTTAGAACTTGTGTGGATTTTATAAAGGTTATATCTGATGGAGCCTTGATTTCTCTTACAGGCATTGAAGGAGAAGGAACTTGGCAATGCAGCGTATAAAAAGAAGGATTTTGAGACCGCTCTCAAACACTATGATGAGGCATGCAAGCATGACCCCACCAATATGACCTATCTGTCCAATCAGGCTGGTATGTGAAGCACACACTCCTGTCTTGAACATTTTATATGCTGCAGCGTGACTATTATTTTCTTGGCCTAGCTGGAGAAGCTGGAGAGCTCTTGACTTAGGCTCCCAAATCTCCACTGTTCAGCTCTCTTCCTGTATTATATCCGTCAATAGAATTAAAGATTAAATGTAAATTCCACGGCCAGGCTAATTTGTCTGTTTTCGCTATCCAGCAGTAGAAGCATGATTAAATTATTGTGGCTGTGCTAATGGAGTTGTTTAGCAAATTGCATGGTGCTAAACAGGTCAATGGCGGTGTTTATTTAATTGTGTTTATATTGAGCCCCTACACTATTTGGCTACGCTTACTGCACACAATAAGAAGTGAGCTATAGGTTATAAGGTGGATTATGTCATGCTTATACTCCTATTATGTATAGCGCTTAATTGGTACCATTCCAAAACTTTTGCCTACCATGTCCAGATAGTTTCTATATTTATGGTTGCAGAGAACCATCAAAATCCAGCCATATATTTTATTTTGTTTTATTTTATTTTATGTGAGGACCAAAAAACATTAATTTCCATTTGTCCCATTTCCCCAAAGACGAAAATGGCCACTATTATTAGTCTAATTTGAGAAATCTAAATCTTTTTTTCCTTTTCTTTCAGCGGTGTATTTTGAAAAGGGAGAGTTTGAAAAGTGTAGAGAGCTGTGCGAGAAAGCCATCGAGGTGGGACGAGAAAATCGCGAGGACTACAGACAAGTCGCCAAGTAAATATGTGTTTCATGTCTTTTTCTTGAGCTCCAATGTGAACTAGTGAGTTGAGCAGTCATACAATTCATATATAGTGTTTTATACCCACAACATGTACAGGTACATGTAAACTAAATCTTTGTTTGAGAGAGCTATTTCACCACTTAAGCTATACTAGCAATGTCATGATTTCCACAAGCTATTGTGTATGTATTTTAAATGTTGGCACTGACATCTCTCTCAGGGCCTATGCCAGGATTGGGAATTCCTACTTCAAACAGGACCGGTATAAGGAGTCCATTCAGTTCTTCAACAAAAGTCTGACAGAGCATCGTACCCCTGAGGTGCTGAAGAAATGTCAGCAGGTGGGTTTGTGATGTGAAAACACATTCAGAGAATACAGCTTGGACTTACTCCCAGAGAGCCCCTTTAATCGAGAACTATCTGGGAAAGAATATAAAAAAGGTAATTGATTTGCATATTACTTTAACAGGCAGAAAAGATAGTGAAGGAGCAGGAGAAACTGGCTTACATCAACCCAGATCTAGCACTGGAGGAGAAGAACAGGGGAAATGAGGCTTTCCAGAAAGGTGTGTGCATACAGACGCTTAGAATATTGAAATTTATTTAAAAAAGTGAACATTGTGATGGAACTGCTGTTTTGGGATTAACTTCCATACCTTGTGTTGTATAGGTGACTACCCTCTGGCCATGAAGCATTACACTGAGGCCATAAAGAGAAACCCTAAGGATGCCAAGCTTTTCAGCAACAGAGCAGCCTGTTACACCAAACTATTGGAGTTTCAACTGGCCCTCAAGGTACATTACAGGATAACACATCTATGCTTAGGCTAACACTCATCACCAACTCTACTCATAGCCTTGTTTATATTGTTGACGACATTACGTGTGATTTTGTCTTTTACAGGATTGTGAGGACTGCATCAATCTGGAACCCTCCTTCAGTAAGTTTATATCCTGAGACATGCTTCAGTGTTCTCAGTGAGAGAGGGGTTTTGAAAAAGTTATTTCACATCATTAAATATTCCTAAAATCTAATATCATAAGTTTAATGGTTAAGTTAATAATGTACTTGTTTGCAAATTGCTGCCCTACAAGGAAAAAACTAAACAGTTCAGTATTCACTGTAATAATGAAACAAATTTGGTCTGGTCATACTAATCTTCATCATACAACCCTGTCATTAATTTCCTCAAATGTTACCTTTCATTACGTAAAAT
The DNA here is from genome assembly GCF_014805685.1 of Silurus meridionalis. Lineage (NCBI taxonomy): Eukaryota > Metazoa > Chordata > Actinopteri > Siluriformes > Siluridae > Silurus > Silurus meridionalis. Next base: position 5,425,264 of record NC_060908.1, read on the forward strand.
ATATTGTGCCTTTCATTTTAATCATATAGAGAATATAATTTTTTTGTGTGTAGTTAAAGGATACACACGCAAGGCAGCAGCACTGGAGGCAATGAAGGACTACACAAAAGCCATGGACGCCTATCAAAAAGCTTTGGAACTGGACCCGAACTCCAAGGTATAGAATCAGGAGAAGAAAAAAAAAAATTACAGATTCACAGTTTGGTCTATTTGTAAGAAAGTGCTATTCTTAGTTTTTGATTTATGTGTGTGTGTGTGTGTGTGCGTGCACATGTAGGAGGCCACAGAGGGCATACAGCGCTGCCTGGTGAGTCAGACCATGAGAAACGATAGCCCGGAGGACGTGAAACGGCGGGCCATGGCTGATCCAGAGGTGCAGCAGATCATGAGTGACCCTGCCATGCGCATGATCCTAGAGCAGATGCAGAAAGACCCCCAGGCGCTCAGCGAGTAAGACCCACACACACATTTTTTATTCTATTAACTGGATCCTAGGTTTCTCCCTTTATTTCTACATAGCCAGATTGTATTAAGCTTGTGGTGCTTAGATTTATGTAGGGTCTGCAAAACCATTATGATTACACCATATGAAGGAGCTTGTATTGTAAATATGAAGCCAGTTTGGTATAAAGTCTATTTAAAATATTTCCTGTTGTGAAAGTGGTGCACTTTTACAGCAGTATTTTGCATATTTAAGAATCAACAGGAGAATTGGGGAAAGCAAAGGATCTGTGTTTTTCATTCTTTTATTTTTTTTTATGCAATATGAGGGCATAATGTAGCGTTCCTTCCAATATTCAGCATAATAGTCTCATTTGAAGAGGAAATCGTTTTGCTTAACTTAAACGCTAGTGCAGTTTTTTTAGTATTCGAACAGCTCTTAAATCAATTTCATTAGAACTGCTTAGTAATAATGCCATTTTATTTCCTCTGTACAGTTTTGGAATTGTGCACATCTTGAACAAGAACAAGAATTGTTCAAGAATAACAGAACATCTAAGAATCAAACTTTTTTTCCCCCATGTCTAATAATTATTTGTATGTAAAATCTAGTCAGTATTACCTCATGCATCAGCCTGCTTTGTCTACCATATAAGGCTTGCATATACTATCGTCTTTCCACAGTCAGCAGTTCTTCTCCAAGTATATGTGCATATCGATCCAAGTTAGTGTACCTCATTCTTTGCACTACATTCATGACTTGATGTTTCCATCTCCTGTCTCTCCTTCACTGCAGCCACCTGAAGAATCCAGTTATCGCTCAGAAGATTCAGAAGCTCATAGACATCGGGCTCATAGCCATTCGGTGATCGTCAAGAGAGCAGAGGAGAACCAGGACTACCACCATCCAGATCAACACCACTTTAAGACCTTAGAGGAAAGAAGACTCCACCCCTATATAAGAAAAAAAAGTTCATCAAATTGTACAATCGCCCTCCTTATGGCAAAAGTATAAATATACTTATTTGAGTATAAAGCCGTAGTTTTCCATTAAAAACGTTACGTGAAACATAACACCCAATGCTACATTTGCTTCGAAGCACTTCCGTATCACAGATGTTTATTTCTCATTCAGCAGCTTATCGTTCGAAATCTCATCTGCCTCAGAATGGAATCTTTCAATAAAAAACATTCTGCGAAAGTAAAAAGTAAAACTTTTGAATATCGACCAAATGATCTAGTATTTCATATACGTTTACAGTAAACCATACAAGACATTGTGACCCATTTCAAGCTTTAAATCTCATCTTATTGGCAGCTCAGTGATTTCTTTCTAAAAATAAATGCAAATCTGATTTGTAGAACAAGACTTTCAAGCTATAAATAAAACTTTCTTATCAGAGAAAATAGTAGATTTGACTATTGGAAGTATTTTAACTTGAGATGTCAGTTTGCAGTGGGCCAACATTGGCAATTGCAGCAGGTAAAAACATTTAAACAGAACGCTGTGCACGTCCGTGGATAAGTCAAGTCACGTAGACTTTGATCGTAATTTTAACCATATACAATGCAGTAAACAGTGCAACATGGAATTACAATGAACTAACAACATAAAGTGCACATGCAGCATGAGATTAGAATAATAATCATAATAAAAGAATAAGGAAAGGCAGCACCTTTCACCCAAGTTTCTATTCACAAATCTGAGTTTTGCCAAATAATTATGCCATTCTTTAATTATGTTTCATCATCTGTCACAATTTTCCATTTGGTTTAAACACTGAATTTACAGGAGCATGTCTCCAAAATCACCATAGCAAGGGGTCGGGGACATCAGATAACTTTGAGAAATATTAGTCTCTAACTTTCAGTGATTATTTTTTATCCAACTGGTCTGGTTAATGGTGCTTATCTGTGATCAGCCCTTTATGAGATGAATGCACAGTTGGAGTTGTGATGAGAAGAGTTCTGGTTCTTGCCCTGATTGTCTGGATGTGGTTAAAACTCACTGTGAAATGGCACACATTCTTTTCTAATGGAAAACGGTTTGAGTCCCTTCAAATCCACTTGCAGTATATCGAGCTGTTGGATGTAACTCAAATTAAAAATGCTTATTTCTCAAAAATGCTGTCTTCTGAAATGCCAAGCGATGAAATGTGTAAGAGACATTTAACTGTGTATGTCTGCGAATCCCCAAAGTTTAAATTCAACCCTAAATCAGCCACTTGTACTGTATACGTGGCTTTTTTGTGAATTTGGCACACAAAAAAAATTATTGGCACCACTTGAGATTGTTGAGTCTTTGTTCCTTCCAAATGCCACCTCAAGGTCTTGGTGCCTGCAAATCTACAAACCTCTCAGTTGTCAGTCTCATCTGTGCTTTAATACAAGGCATAATCTGACAAGTGGATGTCTTTGGCTGCTTTCATGTTTCTTTTTCCACTTCAATAAACTCATACATACCACACAATCCTGAGCTCATCAACTTGAGTTGCACCTTACACAATTGATCCAAATTATAATCGATGATATAAATGTTGTAATACTTGTGTATTAACTAGTTTTAGGGAATGTAGATCATACAGCACTTAGTCATAATTTGCTTATGTAGGCAGATCAGTGTTCTGGAAAACAATGTTAATGCAAATTTGATTATAATGTATCTGTTCTGGGAAAGATATTTCAAAACTAAAATGTTGATGCATCATGATTGTTCTGAAAAATACACATAGATGTGTTTCTAAATCAGTCTATGATTCGTGTCTTTTAGATCTTGTATGAAAAACATAACTGGAGCAGCAGAAATACTGGCTAAAAAGTCACCCTAATTTTATGTTTGCCGCACACACAGCAGTAACCTTCAGCCTTCACTGTACAACGTTGTGTGCAAAGCGTTTCCAATCATGTTTGATTAAATTTGAGAGCAAATTGCAATTACACTCAGCATTTTTTATCCAAGACTCAATGCAGTTGACCTCAGTGGGTTGGAGGCTCAGCATAAAAGTCAGTTCTGAAACCAGCCAACCAAACTAAAAATATATATTTATTCATAGGTTTTTTTTAAATAGTGGGTCCAAATACAGATATTTCGAGCTCTAAATAGGTAAAGAGATTGACTGTGTACTAATGAAATATATTTGTATTTGTTAATGCAAGTATAGTCAATGTGTCAGTGTTAATTCAGTGTGGATTAGTTGCCTTTTTTAACTTAAGGTAAAAAAAAAAAAGTATGTAAACAATGAAAAAAATGTAATGTGAAACGTATATTTTATTACTAAAATTGTTAAATAAGTAACTATGCTATAAGTATAAGTAACTGTAAACATAATTCAGTCTAAGAAGTTTTGTACTGGTATTGGGACACCAGACTTTTCTAGCTATATATTGGTCTTACCACAAAATCTGAGGTTTAGGATTGTATAGACAATTGTATAGGACGTCTACGGATGTAGAAGCATAATATTTTTCCCTCACTTGAACTCTAAGACCCAAACCTGTTCCAGTATGACAATGTCTCTCTGCACAAAGCCCACTTCATGAAATAATGCCTTTAATGGGTTGAAGATCTTGAGTGAACTGTTATTGAGCTCTGATCTCAACCCTACTGAACACCTTTGGAATGAATTGGAACGCTGACTGCACCCCAGGTCTCTCCATCTAGTAAATCTTCTGAATCTACAGGAAAAGGTTGAAGATTATTATAACAGCAAATGAGGATTACATTTGGAATGAAATGTTAAAAATGACATGACTCTTATGGTTAGGCATCCAAGTTTTCCATTAGCTGATTTGTTGCTTACCCAATTTCATTAGCTACTGGAACTGATGCTGGTCTAATTTGGTTTTTGCAAAAAAAGAAAAAGGACCAGTGAATATTGGCAGTTGAAATGAGTTAGTGTCCAGGTATAAAACAAAGATCCAAATAGAGACAAATAGATCGTTGAGATTTGTAGTGAGAATTAAACTAAATGTTTAAGAGTAAATTAAAAGGGTAAGTGTTAATGTCAGTAATATTATATATTATTTTTATATAATATTATTAGACTGTATTACTATTTTATATAATAAAGTGATATAAAAAAATACAACAATATATTGCCAAAATATTACTAAAAGTATAATATTGGTTGTCTTAACATGGTGCTGCAACTGACCCACAATGCAATGTGACATTCAGCCATTTTGAAAATCAAACTAAAATCAAAACTAAAATAGCTAGTATTTTGTACAATTTTTTATTTAATACTTTAAATAACTTTAAATCATATTGGTGGAAAACTTTACCTCTGGCTGCTGAAAATGTTAATTCCTTACAGTAAACTTTACCTTATATGGTACTAGTTTTGTTATATGATTAGTTTTTGATTATACAAATATAAACGTATTTCAACAAACACATTCATTCAATTGATTTACAAAAGTTTCATCAACGCCTCCTAACCAATCAGATGTCATTATTTGACAGTGTTTAGTTATGTACAATCTCTTATATAATCTCTGTTCATCTTAGCTTTATTAAACAAAAAAAAATAAAAATTATATATATATATGCAAGTATGTATGTATGTTTGTATATGTGTGTGTGTGTGTGTGTGTGTGTACACGTTTGATTTAAAACTTTTAAATAGCTCTCCTATTGTTTTCTGGGAATAAATGCTGGTAGGCAGAGGTGCAAAAATAGGATATGCAGTATATGCAGTGCAGGGGAGGACACCGTCCATTGGGCGGCGCCATTGGATCTAGTGTATTTATACTTGCATATACCTCTCTTTTTTTGGCAGGGGAAGGGGGCGCTAACCATGAGCTTGCATCAATGTGCAGTTGCACCCCTGCTTAGGTGGCGTTAGGTGGCGTTGTATTGTATTAGTTGCATTGAAGTTCTGCACTGTGTCCAGTAGGGGGCAGTTAATAGCCAAAAAACATGTTCTTACCTCTGAGCTGATTCTCAATGTCTTTCGATTCTTCATAGATTTCATGCAATAAGACTTTACAACAACTCAGAAGTGTTTGTGTTGCAGTAAATTATTTAGAGCTAAAAAAAATTCTTTTATTATTTCAATACATACATCAGTTTTGTGACTACTCAGTTGTTTTAAGTTTTTTCCTTGAAAATGTATTTGTTGACTGGATTGGATCTTTATTGACAGACTATCTTGCAATAGATGTGCAGTTGTTTTTGTAGGTGTTTGTTTTATTGCTTCTCAAAACTGTGCACAAAGCAGGAAAAGAAACCCTGCACTCTGAACAGAACTCTTAAGAAATGTGCTAAAAGAGGAAGTGTATGCACTGTGTGAAACCTCAGCTCAAACTGTGTGTGTGTGTGTGTGTGTGTGTGTGTGTGTGTGTGTGTGTGTCATCGTGTAGGAAAAAAATGACAGATTCAGGAGGAAGTGACTGAAGAGTGACAGAACTGTGGACGAGAAAGTGACAAAGACCAAGGGCGTAGTCTGTTTAACACAACTTCTGAGTACCACAAACAAGGTAAGACAAGGAAAAACTGTGTGTGTGTGTGTGTGTGTTTGTGTGTGTGTGTGTGTGTGTGTGTGTGTGTGTGTGTGTGTGTGTGTGTGTGTGTGTGTGTGTGTTTTCACAAGTATTGACAAGAGGAGTGTATTGATAGTATTGACAAGAGGAGTGGAACAGTTAGGCCAAACACGCTCTCAGTGCAAGTCACATGGGAGCTCAATTGACTGAACAGAGAAAATGTATCTGATGCTGGTGTGTAAAAATGTGGATAAATTTTGTGGTCTTTCTGTACTACAGAATATATATATATATTTGGGCTGTCAATCGATTCAAATATTTTATCTTGATTAATCGCACAATTGTCATGAGTTAACTCGTGATTAATCGAACATTTGTATCTGTTTTAAATGTACCTTAAATTAATACTTTTCAAGTTATTATTACTCTAATCAACATGGCCATGGATAAATATGGATGCTTTCTGCAAATGTATGTTTATTATTAGTGAAACCGAACTGGACCTAGAGCATGAAGAAAAAATATTCGTAAATGTTTAAAATTATGTTGTTTTAAATTACGTAAATCATCAGGACAACAAACGGACGTTTTGCTATGTTTCCACACGGACGGTTTTAATTGCCGGATTCGTGTATCATGGTGGATTTTGGTGCTTGATTTGAGAAATTGTTTTTCAGTGGAGTTTTTTTTTCTTTTTAATATCTGAGTAAAGAAAGAATGTCATGAATAAATGTGTGGGGCATTGTCGGTTTAAATTTCATCTTTTTAACATGTATGTATTTATATTTTTGATGTAAACAGAATGTCAAACAGAAATGAAAAGAAAAATAGGTCGAGAATTTTTCTTACGACATAATATGACATTATTAAGCCTTATTATTTTTTGTGGGTTAATAAGGCTAAGATGAACAGAGATTTTATAAGAGACGGTATATCATAACTATACGCTGTTAAATAATCATATCTGATTGGTTAGAAGGCGCTGAAAAACTTTTTATAATGAAATGAATGAATGTGTTTGTTGAAATACGCTTATATGTCTGAAATGAAAACTAATTGTTAACTTATTAACTTCTACGTAACCAAACACCAAACAGGCTGGTAAAGGTACAGTTCTTTACAGTGATTAAGAATAATAGAATTGAATATTTTTCCACAATGTCAAGAGGCATCACACACCATTCTATCATTTAATATTTTCCTATAACGACATGCCCCTGGTGTGATTTATTCATTACACAATCCACTTTTACTTACTTTTTTGTGGTTTTAAATGTTTTTGTGGGTTTTTTGTATGGTAAAACTTCGCAGCATGGCAGTGTGGGATCTGTCCATCACCGTAGAGGAACTGGGACCAGAAGCTCCACCTCTGAAAGTCAGCGTCACATCTGACCTCCATATTGGAGGCGTCATTCTTAAAATTGTGGACAAAACACGTAAGGATTTTTTTAAAACACATTTTCAAACAGAAATACAAAGATTCAAGATTTTTTGCCTCAAACTCACAGAATACAACTTGCAGTGAAATGCGAAAAGGGTGATAAAGATGGAAGATACTTTAGATAGCGAAACTTTATTTTCATCGTACACAATATGATGAAAATGAGTGTGTTCCACTCAGATGGCAATTGAATTAGGATTAAAAATAAATAAAAATGAGTAACCTAAGATATATACACATATATTGCACATGATTAAATTGCACTTGAATCCTGAGAAGTGTAAATAATGGCCATTGACATGCAACACATCTGTAAGAAGCAACACAGCGTACGGTTGTATATATGTTTTACAGCTTATAATTGTACTACACATATGTAGTATCTGTTTTGAGAGCTACAGTTTGTTATTAGCTGTGAAAATGATGGTGGTGTTTCAGCACACAATCAGTTACTATAATTATAGAAATAATGAACACCTCTTAGTGCTTTTAGCACCCTAAAGCACTATTATTTGTGCATTTAGACTTCTTCGTTAAATAAATCTGTTGTGTTCTCTTTATAATACACTATACCTGTGTAGAACAGTTTCTAGTTTAAGGTAATTATTTTTTTTTTATAGGTCCATGTACAGCCATTTCCTAATCTTTTGGCACAAGCAACAAGTCTGTACATTTATTTTAAATAGTGTGGAGGGTCAATAGTGGGCTAACCCTAACCCTACCCCAATCAATATGTTTATGAGGCAAAATATTACTGTTTAAATAAGATTTTCTTTTATAACAGAAAGTTCAGTACCCTTTACAGTATGATATACTACATATTGTGTTTTTTATTCCATTGAATTTCTATCACATTTTTGTACATTCTCTTGAAAAGTGGCAATACTTTTTAACATTAAGCGTATATGAGAATTTTTATGCTATTGGCTGCCAATTCAGTTGGTTAACCAAAGAATCTCATGTAGAGTGTAAATACGTGTAATATTTTACACATTTGTACTTGTGACTGGAAAGCAGTGTTTAAATCCCAGAAGCGTCAGTTTAGTTCTATGATTGGATTAGATTTTTGCTTAAATCCGTGTTTGCCTGGATGTTTTTAATACACTGTGTGACACAAGCCCTTTGTGTATTGTCATGGTGTTGTGCTGTAGAGATTAAGAAGGATTGGTCAGACCATGCGCTTTGGTGGGAGCAGAAGCAGCAGTGGTTGCTGAGGCCGTCATGGACGCTGGATAAGTATGGAATTCACGCTGATGCTCGTCTCTGCCTCACACCTCAGCACAAACCCCTGAAGTTGGGTTTACCCAATGGACTTACCATCAGGCTCCTCGTTGGCTTCTCAGGCCCCTTGTTTCAAAGCGTCATTGGCATCTGCAAGCTGCTCAGTAAGTGTGTATGGGTGGAGAAAATGGCTAAACGCAGACATGCAGTTGTTCTTTTTTATTTGAATGCATGACAAAATGACACATCAGCTCTTTCTCTTTTTTCTTTGCCTGATCATCCTCTGCTGTAGATATTCGTCATCCAGAGGAACTGTCACTTCTTAAGCCGGCAGAAGAAAAGAAGAAAAAGAAGCAGAAGGGGGAGGAAGAACAGGTGTATGATATCACTTGTGCACCGTTGCCTACAGGTATCTATTTATCCCTCTGTCTGTCTGTGTGTCTGTCTGTCTGTCTGTCTGTCTGTCTGTCTGTCTGTCTGTCTGTGTATAAAGAAATGATTTAAAAAGTTTATATTGTTATATATTTTAATGCTTGTGATCATCTCTGCCTTCTGTTTTTAATTGTACAACCGAATAAGAAAAGCATTTGCTGATTGAACAAAGTGCTTGGTAAGAAAGGTGTATGTGTGCGGGGATTTATTTTTGTCCAAATCGTGACATGAAATGTAGACATGCTTAATATGGCAATTTTATACTCTGGGACTAGGTAACAAAGGCAAATTAAAGGTCTAATGACATGATATAAATACCCAACAACTGATGGAACAACTTTTAATCTTGATCCTTGTGTATTGATGTGTGTATATACGAGTGTACTTGTGTAATAAACGTAATACAACAGTAATATACAATATATAAGTAGGTAGTCATGCATGTTCATTAAAATGAGTGGGCGCCATGTAGAGCGCTGTAAAATGTCACTCTTTTTCTGTTTGTGATTTTTGCAGGTTCTATTTTAAAGCTGGCCAATGGCATGCCTGCGTTCTTTGCTGAATCTCCTCAGACAGAAGCGGTGTATAAGATGATTTCAGTGAGTCAGCCAGCTCCAGCTCCTGAGACCATCACAAAAATGTACAGACCAACTAGCAGGGTGGACAAAGCACAGGTTAACAGCAGGTCAGCAAAAATGAAAAACTGGATAAGAGAAAGAATAATTGCAAATTTCAAGTATTACTGTTGCAGTAGTTTCTACTGATAATATGCAGGCTGTTAAAGTGGATAATTCCCTATTGTTTCTTTTATATCACAGCAATTTGATTTAATTTATAAAAAATGTATTAAAGACCAATTTAATGATATATGATATTTGACAGAAATAATGTTCTTGAGCATTTTCAAGACAAGACAGTTCTTAATATCGCTTAGATTATAATAGACAGATGCAAAGGCCGAATAGAGGCACAGAAAGACTAATGTCGAATTAAGGATTACTAGGAATTGTGTGGGTGAACAGCTCTAAGAAGACATTCCCTCAGAACCTCTTTTCATGATCTCACAAAAAGGTCACAAAAGCTCATCTAAATTATCATATCATAAATATTTGTTGTAAATAAGTTGCTTTGGGCCCTATTTGTCAAGATCTTAAATCAGCTCCATTTGCCACAACAGAAGAACCGATTATTGCTGTTCAACGTGTATTAGAGGCAGCACAAAACAACCAATACGTGTCTGATGTGATTTTCAAAATTTGTAATGCCCTTTAGACTTCCTAATGTGCGATTAAGATATATATTTCCACTTCCTTATGACCTTTATCTTAAGAAGGATACCCTTCCTCTTTTATAGTACTTCTCTTTGAATTGCATTTTCTTTAAATGTAGAAAAACATTACAGTTTCTCTTTGTGAAGAACTTGCACTCCTTTTATCTTCAGGGTTTCAGGTGTTGATATGCCATATATATTTTTATTGGCACAGGTGAGAGTCACAATAACTCACTTCTATTTCCACCTTTAAAAATATCTTTTAGCTCTGTGAGCTTTAAATGTTTTTTTTTTGCAACTTTGTGTCACCAAATGCAAATCAGCTCTGCCATACATGTGCTTAACGATTGAAAAAATCAGCATTCCCAAATTTTTGACAATTATTTTGTTTGATTTGGCTTACGCAATCATTTACACACAAATGTACCACAAATGGTGATGAACAATTGTTTTATAAAAGTAATATATTAATACAAATATATTGAATTTAAGTTACATCTACTGACAAGTTGACATTTACAGCATTTGGCAGATGCCCTTATCCAGAGTATACATTACCTCATGTATACAATTGAGTTTAGGGTAAGGCCCTTGCTCAAGTGCCCAGCTGTGGCAGTGCTAGGATTTGAACTCACGACTGCCCAATCAGCAGTCAGACATCTTAACCACTTCCCTGATGCATGACTACAAAGAGACAAAGTTTATGATTTTAAAACGTTTAGCTTTAAATTCTAATAAAATCTTCAGCTTTATAAATGCATTTTAATTTAGGTTGCTAATTCAAGATCTATATATTAGAATCAAAATATATATAAAGTTATGTAGATTCAGAGATTGAAGTATTTTGCTTGTCCTGCTATTATAGTCAGTAGCAAGCTTGCCAACAACAACCATAAACAAACAAACAAAAAAATCTAGCCTTATTCGATGATTGCTTTAAATAAATGCTGCTTCTTTTTAGAGTTACTTTTACTTACTTTTAGGCTGTTACACAAATCACTACCACTTCAAGAGTCAGGGCATTTAAAGAGAATTTGCACAACTGGCTGATGAGGCAAGTTCCTGTCAGTGTCAATGAAGTTGTGTGAAAATGTGAAAATTGCGTGATGCAAAATCCTTGATATTGGTGATGTCAACTAAATGTACATTACCAGCATTTGGCAAACGCTCTCATTAAGAGCGAATGACAGTTCTCCATTTACACAACTGTGCAGTTCTTGCTCGGGGACCCAGGAGGACAACTTGATGATGGTCGGATTTGAACTCATGATCTTCCATTCAGAAGTCCAATACCTTAATCCCTCGAGTTCTGATTAAATAATTTGCATCACCTAAATACTTTCTGTACTTTTTTTTATTAAAATGTAATGTTTTACACATTTATTAAATATGATTATCCGCATAAATGTCATTTTGCTTTTCCTTTCTCAGGTGGTTAAATTCATCTCGCTCCCTCCAGCAGCAAGGGATCAAAGAAGATGACAAACTCTTCCTGCGCTTCAAGTATTACAGCTTCTATGACCTAGCGCCACAGGTGATTCAAAAATAAAAACCTGGCTTGTTTTAAATGAAATATTAAATTTGCCTTGAGAGATCACATTAACAATTGTGTGTGGTGCGTATCTCCGTTTGCAGTTCGATGCTGTGCGTATGACACAGCTATATGAACAAGCCAGATGGGCCATTTTGCTGGAGGAGATAGACTGCACAGAGGAGGAGATGATGCTTTTTGCTGCCTTACAGGTAGTTGACAGTTGGTATATTATAAGTATAAACAAGCATGTGTGTATGCAAAGATGTGATGTATCAGTAGACTATGCTACACTTCAAATCCTAGTTTTATTTGCTTTAAATAAAACTAGGACAGAACAAATGTGTACAGAAGTTTGACAGAAGTGGAAATGCTTTTCATCGCTTTTCATACAGTCAGAGACTGTTCTTGGCAATTTATTATCAAATCAGAGGAAATGGTTAACATGTGCTTTGCTTGTTTAGACTGCCATTGTGTCAGTCTATTGTCTGGGGGGTAGACCAAACTCTTATAAAAACTAATATCGAATGTTTGTAGTTGTTAAAGGCAGAAATATATACTTAATGAGCACTTGATTAGGAACATCTCATCCACGCAATTATCCAAAGTGGCAGCAATACACTGCATAAAATGTGAAGACAGATCAAGAGCTTCACTTTCTACAGGACCTTACTATTGGTAGTGAATGGCACATTCCATATTTGATAACAAATCAGGAGACGGATTATGTGTGCTCTATTGTCTTTGGTAGTGGCTGCACCAGTAAGCATCACTGGGAATGTCCAAACCTCATTACCAGCAGTCACTGTTGCTTGTGGTTTTAACCAGAGAGAATTTTACCATTATTGTTTGGTCATATACCAGATAGGCTAGTACTTTAGAAACTGTAAATCTGGCATTTTAACATAAAACATCTTTAGAATGTACATACGGTATGGAGAAAAAAAAAAGAAAAAACATCATGTGAGCATTTGATAAACATATTGTTGATAACCAAGAACAGAGGAGAACAGACAGGTGTGAAATAGGAAGTACGCAATAGCTTAAATAACGACACTTTTTCACCGTAGGGAAAAAGAAAAGCATCTCACATTGAACATATTGTACCTTGGAGCTGAAATAAAGACCAGGCGATGTGAGCTGGTCAGCACCATTGCCTCAGAGGTTTTTTTTTATGGCTAACATGTTTAGAATCTGATATGGATTTCTTCTTTTCTAGCTGATCCTTATCAAGCTTCTGCTCAATTGATGTGTTGTGTAATTTTGTTCCTAATAAAGTGGAAAGTGAGTGTAAGAGAGAAAGAAAGAGAGAGAGTGTAAGAGAGAAAGAGAGAGAGAGAGAGAGAGAGAGAGAGAGAGAGAGAGAGAGAGAGAGAGATGTATCAATATCAACCTAAGCTTTTTCTGTATATTTACACCAAAAGTACCACATAGGCAAAGCTTCCCTGACTGAGCAGTTGGTTGAGTCTTGTCCTGCCATGGATGACCTGGACTCTGCTCTGCAGTGCCTGGAGGTCAAGATGGAGGCAGAAAGCAGTGCAGAAGAGATGCTGGTATGTATAAACAGCAATGGATTTACAATATGAACATACTCTCCATTAAAAATTGAAAAATGTACATACAATGGATGCTGCCTGATGTGTTAAACCAGGAGGTGCAGAACACCAGAACTTTATTTCCTTTAAGAGCTTATGTTTGAAGTGATATATAGGATGAAACAATGCTTTAACAGTTTACTTAAGGAGAAGTTTGTTTAAGGAATAATCCACAGCTAGGAGTGCATATTTAATGCATGACATAGATGCAAATAACTGCCTGACAACAGAATACATTAACATCGCATAACCCACATGTTCCAGCATAGACAATTTAAAGCTGCCATTGATGTTTGCATACTGAATAAATAAAAATAACTATAAACTTTTTAATAGTTATTTTAAAAAGGGGTTGTTAGGTCTAGAGTTCTGTTTCGTCTAAATGATACACAGAGATCAGATAATGAGATTAGATTATTATATTTAACTAAAAATTTTCACTAAATTATTATTAGACACATAGAGACTGATTGAGAGCAAATATGCAAAACTAAGAGAGATCGATTGTGTATGTGGGAAATACCTTCATCTGTGCTGCATCCCTACTTAGATCAACACTGTTGCTGATAATTCCTTGTGCTTTCTTTTTATATTTTGTGCCTCGGCTCATTTATTAAAATTTACATATTCTCAATATAAGTTAAATATTAAGTTCAGTAAAATATAAAAGAAAAATGCTTACAATAGTTATATGCCACTATAACTGTCCTGAGTATCCAAACAAATCAGATGAGTGTTATAAGACCATGGTATAAAATGCTGTATGACAAATATACTATATATAAATCTTTCATGATAAATAGTGTTTATAAAACATATGTCAGGGCATCATAAAGGCCAATTTAGTTTATTCTCAAATTAAATATGGTAGATGATTTGTGGGTGAAAAGGCAATGTAAATGCAAATGTTTTATAATTGGTTGTGCTGCCTCTCATGCCTGTAAGAGTTAAGACAATAAACACCAGGGTCTAAAAAAATACTATAAAGTACTATTAAGCGCACACACATATACATTCATACATACCTATATATCTGTACCTGTCACAGATAATAATAAACAAACCCATCAATGTGTCTGCCTGAGCACATAAATAGCACATAGCATTCGAAATAATCTAGTTACTTAGCGGTAAATAGCTAGCTATAATGCATGCTCTTGTTGAAGAGAAAATGTTCGCTCTGCTCAGAACCAGATAGTATCACTCACTAGCTTCCTGACAAAATATATAATAAATCAATAAATAAATGTTCAGCAACAACAAAAACATTTACAAAAACTATTTTTCTTTACACTGAAAATATTAGACGCTATACTCCGCAT
>NC_060908.1:5770000-5782500 GCF_014805685.1 Silurus meridionalis
ACATTTTTAAAAATATTTTACTCAATGTAAAATAGTACTGAACTTTACTGAAGAATAATAAAAAAAAAATGACTGAATCTTGAATATAAATATGATCTATAATGATAAGTTTTATAGAAAATAAAAGGCATGTATTTGAACTGAACTGAGACAAAAAGTAACTGCTAATAAAAAATAAATAAATAAATAATATATAAATAAATAAATAAATAATATATATATATATATATATATATATATATATAAGTTACATCCAAACAAAATAATAAATAGCGCAGTCAGTGATTCGCCTCTAGAGGTCGCTCTCATACTACATAGCGTAACCCGGAAAAACTATTAATACGGATTTTTGCCGATAGTTTCGGCAATCAACTATTGGTGCTCATGAATCGGCACAACTGATGAATCGGTCGAGCTCTAGTGTATTCTACTTCGGAAGAACCGACCCACAGATAAAGACTCGAAGATTGAGAGAGAAAGAATGAGAGGGAGAAAAAGCAGGATGTTTATCTGCTCTTACTCGCCCTTTTCATCCCCATCATCCACCTGAGACACACAGCATCACACCCAGAAAGACAGACAGCTGGACAAAGCGAGGACGGAACCCGGGACAGCCTGAACCGAACTATTCTCAGTGAAAAGAATGGAGGGAAAAAAACGAAGGGAAAATCGAAAAAGAAAAAAAAAACCTCAAATGTCAGAGTACACAGGCTTCAGCCAGCAGCCCTGATGGATCCAACAGAAGCATTGCTGACAGAGCTGAAGGGGGGGAGCTTACTGTGTAAACAGCTCTTTTTTCATTTCCTTGGCTGTAAACTCACGGCGCAGAAATGGGTCAGCGCACAGAGCAAAAAAGCAAGCTTTTTGACACCGTTCGGCTTCCACAACCATATATCGCACGATAACTCTACCGTCCTCGCGCAAAAAAATTTGGATTTAACAAACAAGGGTGTGAGGATTTCAGAGGTGAGAACGAGAGTGCTTGTGCATGTATATACCTCGTGCTTGGTTGTCCATGGGGGTCACAGGAGCGAGCTTAGCAAGTTCACGTGCTGGCTTCGGCACCGGCTCTGGTTTGGGTGGAGGGACAGGCTCCAGTAAAACTAGTTTGGAGACAAAAAGAGGTTTTTTTTTTTCTTCCCTATTTTACCATCATTTTCAGAGCTCTATTTAGGAGGAGCGCAAATCTGTATGCCATGAGGGACTCGTATGTAAACCATGTTACACTGATGAACACGAAAGATGATTAACAAATGCTGATCCGAGAGTTTTTCAGTTTTAATTAAAAACAAATCTTCAGAAGAGTAGAACAAAACACTTGTAAGAAATGTGAGCTCTCTGACCCCCACATTTGGAACGGCCCTCTGTAAAATGCCAAACACATATCTTAAAAATAGAATTTAAAATATGTTTTACTCATATCTGTATTTAATGAAAGGTTGGCTTTTAAACTAAAATTTGCCTTAGTTATTAATAGAGGTAGAGGCAACGATAGTTGATTGCTGGAACTGTTGGCAAAAATCCATACCGATAGTTTTTCCGGCTTCAGGTCCGCTGTCGGCCTCTAGAGGCGAATCCCTGATGCCACGTGCTGTTTGTTTTTACACGCGAGACTGTGCATTGCACGAAGAGCGCTATATTATATTTCGAATAAATTCATTTTATAATTAGAAATTAATATATTCGTATTTATGTCTTAGCACATTTTT
Source organism: Silurus meridionalis (assembly GCF_014805685.1). Classification (NCBI taxonomy): domain Eukaryota; kingdom Metazoa; phylum Chordata; class Actinopteri; order Siluriformes; family Siluridae; genus Silurus; species Silurus meridionalis. Next base: position 5,771,710 of record NC_060908.1, read on the forward strand.
ATGATTCGGTACTGTTTTTTTTTGTAAAAGTTCAGTACTATTTTACATGGTGTGTTTTTTTTTAAAATCCAGCATCCATTTAAAAATTTTTTTAAATCGGTTATCGGCAAGTACGATTCAACATAGCTATCAGTATCGTTCGACCTCTAGTTGTTATCATATCCTAATTATTTGTTAGATTCACCCACCAACCACAATTATCATTGAGCAAATATTTTGATTTCAATAGCAATGAATATAAAAAATATAGTAATAAATGCTCTTATAATAGACTATATATTAAACACACCTAGATGAACGGGGTATAAGAGAGTGTGTGTGTGTGTGTATTACCAGGCTCAGGTGGTGGTGGCGGTGGTGGGGGAGGGGGTGGTGCTGGTGCTTCCTCTGTGGCAGTACTAGCCGCTTCGATGGCCATAGAGCGTGTTGTGATTCGGCCTTTACGCCGTCCCTGGCTGTTAGCAGTCTTGCGGCCGCGTGGCGTGCTCTGCTCCTTCCCTTCCTCGTCCTCTCCTTCACACTTCTCTTTGTCTTTGCCAATGTCCCTGTACCAAACAAGCAGATGTGTGTGAAAAAACACGCCCCTGAATGCGTCAGGAAATTTTGTGGCGAATCTGAAATGTCATTCTTTTCAAAACAGAGTAAAGCAGGAAACGAACATGGCTGTCTCGTCATTAGGGTCTTAAGTGCGTGTGTGTGTGTGTTTGTGGGATTGAGGTTGAACCATGAAGTAGAACAAAGTGTAAACATGGTGTATAAAGTTCAATTAGAACAATAGCGGAAATAGAAGGTTTTTGCAAAATAAGAAACCATTTTGAATCATTTTTCAACCGAGCGTAGCATATTTTCCCTAACACATATGGACAAAGGGTTTGTAGACAGGGGACTATAAGATTCGTGTGTGCTCGTAGAACATCCCATTCCACATTTAGTGTTATTATAGTCATCACTCTCATGGGAAGATGCTACACTAGAGTTTGGAATGTGCTTGTGGAGGTTAGTGCTCATTCAGCCAGTAGAAAGTACTTTATTCATCTATGTTTATACACCATCAACTTTAAAACAATAACCCCCTTCGCACATCAATACAGCGCTCCTGCTGCTTGCGTGTCAAGCAGCTTCTTTGATTCACGCTGGATGTCCGCAATGGTGTCAAAACGGCAACCCTTGAGCTCGATCCTCATCTTCGGGAGAGGGATGAAGTCCAGAAGCCACATCTAAATGAGTAGGTTGGGAGCGGAAGTGAGATCGCATGGCTCCAAGACGATGTCTTCTGGCACACTGACTTATGAAGGTCGGTGCTCCCTGTGACTATTCCAGCATCCTTGTGCTGCCATCTGTTGGCGTGTTACAAAACCAGTTTTGAAACGTTTTGATACTACTTCGTATGAACGAGGAGGTGGCTTTGTGCACAGTGGCATTGCCATGCTTGAACAGGTTTGGGTCTCCTAGTTCTAGTAAATTACAATGCTTTTGGATCCAAAAACATCTTATACTTGTGTGCCACTGACTTTGTGTTAACCGTTAGGGGAAGAACCACACATCCCATTACTTTTGTCTATTTAGTGTACTTTGAATAGTGCTGATTAATTTCTTGTTAAACGGCATGTCTGTTAAAATAATTGTTTAATCGCTAGAACTTTTACAGCACGAGCGTAATCATCGATATAGTCAATCTTCCCTATAAGGTTAGAGGTGTTGAGCAATTATGAGAGGAGTCACCAGTGCTACGTAACGGTCATTCCACTTTGTGGTAACAGTTTGGGGAAGCCGCACAGATGGCTGTCGCAATATATTTGTCCATTTACTGTATTTTGTATTGTACTTTGTATTTATATGTACTGTGTGCTGCTGTGTTTCTTGATTGTGATTCAAGTGCTTATTTTCTTTTATACAGTTCCTATGTCTATAAAAAAAAAATACATATCATTATTCTTTACTTCTTTTAGTCTCGCTTCCTTTGGGTTGAGAGATATTTAGCAATTCTGGAAGGAGTCTCCAGTGTCAATTCTACGACCATTACATTCCGTAAATATGAGCGCGCTCCAAATGTGTTAATGCCGTTAGACAGAAGGCCTTGTCGACAAGAAACTCTGGCTGCGAATGAGACGCGGCAGATTTCCCCCATCTGCGTTCATTAAAGATTTCCAGACCCGCTGCGCTGATAAAAGAGCCGTCCTATTCTCAGAAGTGAAAGAAACAGAAGCTCGATCCCGATGTGCTTCAAACTAAAAAAATATGATTTGTGAAATGGACCGTGATACGCATAGAAAAGGAGAGAGAGATGGAGAGAGCCAGAAACTACTTAGAAATGGTTCTCAAGTAGTGGTCCTGTATAAACAGCTTAAAAAAAAAAAAAAAAAAAAAAAAGGTATGACCAGGATTGCAACCTTCTGGGGTATAAGAGTCTTTTCGATGGAAAAGACTGCATGGATTTAGGTTTTCTAAGAGATTAGTGATGTCAGAGCTACAACAGAAGCCAACAATCTGACTTGAGTTAAAACGACCTTCAGAAAAAAAAAAAACCCAACAAACAAATCAAAACGGCGCTCACTTCGTGTCCTCTTTTTCATCTTTCTCCTCCTCGTCCTTCTTATCGTCTTCCTCTTTCTTGTCGGATTTCTCTGCCTTTTCCTCCTCGTTCTTGTCCTCGGACTTTTCTTCCTGTGAGGGCCGTGTTATCTGCTGTGAGAAAGCAGACACAAAGCAGATCGTGTTTAGTCTGGGGTTCTGCTTACAAAACAAAACAAAAAACCTGCTGATTCATACAAGTCATTTGCTGTTACAAATTATAAGTGTCATAAATCATAAAGAGAAAATGTAGTGTAGAATTACTTAGTCAAGTTTATTTCTATAGAGCTTTTCACAACAGACATTGTCTCAAAGCAGTTTTATAGAATTTAACAGTTAATGTGAACGATGTGTATTTATCCCTGATGAGCAGCCATGGTGACTGTGGCAAGAAAAAAACTCCCTTAGATGTTATGAGGAAGAAACCTTGAGAGAAACCAGACTCAAAAGGGGAACCCATCCTCATTTGGGTTAGCAACCAGATCTAACTGAATATTAGATACGAGTGGAGGCTTTGCAGAGCTACAGTGCATGTTGAACGTTTGGAAACACCTAATATTTTTGAGACACATTCTTGTCCAAGAATTGGACAGTAAATGACTGGAAGGAAGTTCTGTAGAGTCCAAATGGACATTTTTTTGACTCAAACAGAAGAGCTTATGTAAGATGGAGAACAGCAGAGATGATGTTAGCAGACTTCCAAACACCCAGAGTTAAACATGGAGATGGAGGGTTAATAGTTCGGGGGTTGTTTTGGAGACTTGTACCGGGTGAAAAAGAAGACTGACCCAACATGGCCACCATTCCCAACTTCATCACCATGCAATTACGACTGGAATGCAGCTAATTGGAAAACGACTTCACCGCACAACAAGACAATGACCCACATGTGCAAGCTCTGTAAACGTTAAAGAGCAAACAGTCAGCTGGAGTGTTCTATATCATGAAATGGCCTGCCCAGTCACCTGCATCGCAAGGCAATGTGCAGCAGCAGGCAGTAACAGTAAGAGGAATCAAGGCGAACAATGTAACTGTACGGTTTTCAGAACCTTTGACTTTAACGATGCAACAAAAGCATGAAAATATTGAGGACTACTTGTGCTTGTTTGTCGATCTTGATAGCGTTAATGACTCGGTTTGTTGCATATGAACAAAAGGAACATGCACATGAAATTTATCCACAGTCAAACAAAAAAAAAACATCTCAAATCACAGCACAGGCCTGTTATTTAAAGGCTGCATTCGGTCAACACCCTGCTTTTCAGTGCTGCATAAATCTGTTCAAACCCACTGTCTTTTCAAAAACTGAGATGAAATCTGACGAGCCCCTTTTCTGGATGGAGAGCGGGGGACTTTTGCTGACCTGGATGATGTCTGCTTCTCCACTTCAAAGCAAGTTTAATTGAAGAGCGCCCTGTGAGAATGGCTCCGCATTAGACTCGTTAATCTCGTTGTGGGAAAACATGCCTCCATATCATCTGACTCATCGTCCATTACGCAGCCATGCTCAGATGCAGATTATTGCTAGGGTTCAACAAGCTGTGCCCAAAGAATGACTAAGATAAAGGTTGTGTGTGTTGTGTAAAAAAAAAAACAAAAAAAAAAAAACACAGAATTACACATTAAATAAAAAATTAAAGGACAGGCCAAAGAATACACGCTTAAATATGGTGGTCTTATAAAAACACAAAGTGGCCTGAAGTTACTCATTAAACTAAATCAAAAGAGAAAAATGAGAGAACGACAAAACGAAGAGAGATGACAGAGTTTAAGAGGTTGGTGCATGCTCCAAAGATAAGATTAGCACTATGAGGTGCTTTGATGATGTTCACATGGACGAGGTTGTTTAGAAGGACAAGCTTTCGTCCAGGCTCCAAAATCACAATAGGTTCACTGTTGACGGGACTCGGTTCAAAGACGGTGGGGTGAAAAATAAAAAGTTTTAAAAGAGGGCCAATCAGAGGAACGCAAGGCACCAGGAGGCCCCGTGACTGGGTTAAAACTACACCATGCTATATGGGAAAACATACAAACAACAACCAAAAAAAAAACTATAGCATCCTGATATGTTGCTCCTCCCTTGATGGGATGCACATTGTATTGCGTTTTTCTAAGACTGTCGGTATGTTTAAAGATTTAATTTCATCCCCAACAATTATATTACAATGTGGATGTTATTACATGTAAAATAACTCACAATGGCAACAGCATTATTGACATTTTGAAAAAAAAATCACAAAATACGCTGTTCCAATAATTATGCAGAATGCACTTTGAAAACATTCAACAGGTTGGGCGAAACTTAAATCAGTCATACATGGTGCATGGACAAAATATTTTGTATGCAAATAATTTAAAACAACTCTCATCCATTAAACCGATTTTACAGAAACCGAAAGCTAGGTTGGATCGGACTTGCGGATAACGATTAATAAACTGATAGTTTGAAAAACAAACAAAACACGTCACGCAAAACAGTACTAAATGAAAACTTGCTAAATGAGATCAATGTAATTATTATATATATGAAAATAAATGTTAAGGAAAATAAAAGACGCATTCTAACTGAACCGAGACAAAAATTAAACACTCGAAATATATATAAAAAAAAACAGTTACATCCAAAATGAATGATAATGAAAACAGACAATTCAAATAAACAGCACGTGGCATCAGTGATTCTCCTCTAGAGGCCGCTCTCGCACTGTAGTAAGCAACCCAGTAAAACTATCGGTATAGATTTTTGTCGATAGATGTTTCCAGTAATCAACTATCAAACCAATGACTCAGTAGAAAAAAAAAAAAGAAATGAAAGAAATCTGTCCATCTGTGGCCATGTATAGTTTCTGCCTGTCTGTGGCCATGTATTGTTTCTGCCTGTATTTCATTTGAGGACTTTTGAGGATACAGGTTCTCAATAGGATTTCTGTGAGGGCCAATAATTATGAAGCACACAATACAAAACTATGCTTTTTAAAAAGGCTGATCAGTTGCGACGTAACTCCAATTACAACAATCCACAAGTCTGACCTTCTTCTCCCACAAGAGAAATACAAGCACTTTATTGGGTTAAAACTTTTAAGAGAACAAAGCTGCTTCAGCCAAGACAAATAAGCCATGCAGACACCAGATGGGGCCAAGGAATGTCAAAGGCTCGACAGTCGATTCAGAGAGAGAAAGAGAGAGAGAGAGAGAGAGAGAGAGAGAGAGAGAGAGGGAAAATAGAATCGGAGTGAAATGAAAGCGACCAAGATGAAGAATAGAACTAAACATACTTCAAAAATTACATTAAAATGCCCAGTGAGCCCTGAATACGTCCATTTAAATGGATTTTGTACTAATTAAAAGTATGCAGCAAACAAGCGCCCAGAGAAGGGAGGGAGAGAGAGAAAAAGAAAGAAAGAGAGAGAGAGAGAGAGAATCATCTACACAAAACGCCAATCATGTTCCCGAGCTCTCTACTTCCACTTAGGCTCTATTAATAAACAAAAGTGCTCACGGTAATAAAGAGACACCCCCCCATCATATTCAGAAGCAAGCACTTCAGGTCAGTGAACAATTGGCTCGTATTTGGTCAATTTAAGGAAATATAATGCTCTTTAACTTCAAATTTTACCCAAAAAAAAAAGTATTAGTGGAAGAAAGGAGCTCGCATCATTACTTCGTCCACATTTAAAAACAATGACTTATTACAATATATAACGCATCAATAGCATCCAGGATTTATCCAACATTTCCTCCAAAGTCTAAACAACAATCTTTAGCCGCATATAGATGCAAGGTAGACGACGTCTGTGTGTGGATGCCCAGGGAAAAAGGAGATAGAAGTGGAGGTAGAAGTGGTCCAAGTTTATTAGAGCGAGTGTAATACACACAGTATTTGATGACTAGGCTCCAATCTTACGCTCAGTCAATGAGCAAATTTATACCAAACAGTGGTTAAATGCACAAATCTGATCTGTAATCTGGTTCCAATAACTGATTAATCAATCAATAGCTTTTAAAATGGATACTGGATAAAATTAATAAGCACAACTCTCTATGTAAAAGAATACTGAACTTAAGAATGGAAAAAAAAAATTTATTATTAAAATATGCTAAATGAAATTAATATATGAATTAAATTAAGAAATATTGAGGGGGAAAAGCCATGCATTTAAACTGAAACAAAAAAGACACTTCAACAAAGGCGGCAATGATTCGCCTCTAGAGGGCGCTCTCGTACTGTATAATAAGAGCAGCTGCTCCAGCTATGGACGCAACCCGGAAAAACTATCAGTATCAGTATCAAGATAAGTATCAGGTTTATTCGCCAAGTGCGTAGATACGAGGAATTTCGTTCCAGCTGTTGGTGACTATTAAAAGTACAGACATATATAACACTATACATTTAACTTAAGACTAAACAAGACAGCAGAGGCTATACGAAACTATGCGAACAATACGAGACAAAACAGATAAAAAAAAAAAAAAAATCACAACATACATGTGGTTTTTAGTTCCAGCTATCAACTTTTGGTTCCGATTATCTGCCAAAACCGATGAATCGGACGACCTCTAGTTGTGTACATTAAACAGCATGACTTGCAAAATAAGTTCCGGCTTCCAAATTAACAATTGATACGGTGTAAGTGATTTGTATAAATGAGACTAATACTTTATAATAGGTAATGATTCAGCTTTTTCTTGTGAGGTGACATTTATTCATTATTTATTGCAGGCTTTACAAATTTCCCCAAAACACTTAAGCGTTTAGACAGAAAACAGTTTTCTCCGTAAAATAAGAGGATTGACAATACAACAAGATCTGGTTTATTAGAAGAGTTGCACAAGTTACTGAGGTTCAGTGTAGCGTGTTTGAACTATGAGCACATTTTCAGAGAAAAATGAAGCTAGATTACTTTTGCCATTTCTTTAGTTCTATGTGACGTGCTATCTACAGTCCTCTGTAAGTATAACAGGCATTGATAGGGATTCAGTAAGCTGTTGTGGTGTGGTACAAACAATCGATGTGAAGCGTGGGCTGAGAAACCAGGATTAAGAAATTAAGTCTAAAGGCAATTTTTTTTGTAATCTAGATTTCAAACTTTTATTTTTAACGGATGAATAAAACCTGGAATGAGCAGCATGGGAAAAGTCACTGTCAATTTTCCCTGTAATTTCACTCTAGTCAAGCTGTGCTTCAAGCACATAGGCTATATTTCCAAAAGTATTGGGTCACCTGCACTTTCCTGCTATATGTGGTTCTTTTCCAGACTGTTACCAGACAACTGGAGGCACTCAATTGTACAGGACGCCTTTAGATGCGTTTTAATACAATTTTGCATTCACTTACATTTGGAAACCAAATGCTCCAGCACGGCAATGTCCCTGTGCACAAAGTGAGCTCCTTAAAAATCTGGTGTACATGGTTTGGAGATGAAGATCTTGAGTGGCCTGCTATAAAGCTCTGATCTCATCCTTTCTGAACACCTTTGGGATGAATTGGAACGCTGACGGCACCCCAGGTCTCCTCACCTACATCAGTACCTGCCTTTTGTAATACTCTTGTGGCTGATGAACATAAATATCCATAAACACACTCCAAAATATGGTGGAACATCTTCCCAGAAGAGTGGAGGGAATAATAAGAGCAAATTGGGACTAAATGTGGAATGCAATGCTCAAAAATCACACCGTACTTATGAGCAGGTGACCCAATACTTTTGGAAATATAGTGTATGTAGCGTATGCCAGGGACTAATATGACCAATATAATAGGTTATAATATTAAGGCTTTCCGAGACTCCTTCCATCCCAGAGCCATTCTAGAAACACCCTAGACTGGAAACATTCAGATCCAGGCCAGATGGATATGACCTCAAACCCAACATAAAAGGATGTCAAACTCCATGCTGGGCTTCAACTCCAAGCCAAGGAACAGAAAGGCCTCCAACAGCCCTGCTAATGGTACCTTTTAAATCCTAAAGCCAAGAAGAAGCCAAGTTCTCGAATGTGTTTACCATTATTGTGTGGGGATGCTCCATGTGCATGAATAGATCTAGATTCAGTCTTCAGAACCTATATTTCTACCAGGGTTTGAAAATGTACATTATGGATGCAGCAAGTATCCAATGCAAAGCCTTTTCAGATTTAGATAAAGATTTAAGAGTTATTTAGAGTTATTTCCTTTCGGTGGATTCTGTCGAGCATGCCTAGATGACTGGGTCAGAGCATCTCCAAAACTGCAGCTTTTGTGGGGTGTTTCTGGTCTGCAGTGCTCAGTATCTATGAAAAGTTCTTCAAGGGAGGAACAGTGGTGAACCGGCGACAGGGTCATGGGCGGCCGAGGCCGTTATATCTGATCGGTGGACATAAAGACACTCCTGGTCGATGCAGATGTTTTTAATATAGAGCAATCTGTATAATATCTTCTAGCATCCTGGTAAGGGGTTAAAGTTCCTGTCACATAAGATCTGGTCTGGATGCAATGTACACTTAATGATCAAGAGCCATTATATATGGACAAAACAATTGAGACATGACATATTCAGCCATATGTGGTTCTTCCTCAACCTGTTGGAGCCACACAATTCTAAATGAGGTCACTGCATGCGATAGGATACAATTGTTCATTTCACTTCAACTAGGGGATCCAAACCTGTTCCAGCGTAACACTGCCCCTGTGCACAAAGCCAGCTCCAGGAACATGTGCTTTATATGGGCTGGATTGGAAGATCTCCGGCTACAGTGCTCTAAACACTATCATCCTTCTTTAGGATGAGTTGTATCATTGACTGCACCCCAGGCCTCCTCACGTACATTAGTACCCAAGTTTACCAACACCCTTGTGGGTGAATGAGCCAAAATCTCGTGAAACATCTTCCCAATAGAGTAGAGGATAACAGCAAATTGTTGAATGGGACGTCTAAAAAGCACGTCCGAATCTAAGGATCAGGCACCCACAAACTTCTGTCGAAACTCCTGACTCATGAAAAGAGGTCGTCCGGTTCTGATGGTTCCATCGTCAAAAATAAGGTCTTGAACGCAATCAGGTGGAAGGATTAGTTTTTTTTAAAAGGGGTTTAGCTTTAGAGGCTGTAAAAATCTCCTTTCCTCTAGCGCTCGACTTTAGGTTATGGATACATGTTTTTTTGCTGATTCACAAGGCACTTATTTGTTTTAGGAAATGACAGACTCGCAAGCCAACGGCCTCCGAAGTCTGGAACGCTGGGAAGACAACTGACTTCAAGTTGGAATGCGGATCAACAGACGGACCGAGTCGGAGAAAGACGTTTTTCTTTCCAACAATAATGACTGTGTTCCTAAACCGCGGAACACTTTTGCGAGACCAACATACACTCGTCTCATCAGCACAAAAGCCTATTGATGGCTAAATGCGATCTGGGTGAGACTTCATTTGGATTCATTTCCCGTTTAATCCTGGTATTTTATGATATGCGAGTAAACAAAAATTGGCAAATTTTTATAAATAAATAAAAATATCTAACTTTTAACTTTAAGATCTCTGATCTAGCGAACGCCAGCTAGCACGCACATTTAGTCATGCAAAATCAAATAAAAAAGCATACACACGCACAACATGATAAGTATACACTAACACATTGTGACAACTGGCGCACACACACATGCATATGAACAGGGACACAAGGCTGACACACACACACACACTACCTTCAGGTTCATCAGTCAGTATGTGCATGTGTAAAGCAGTCGGACCCCGGCAGCGTATTGGGCTCACACACCATGATGCCGGCGGCAGCTTAGAATCTACTCCAAACTGTAGCTCTTTCACGCTAGGCGCTGCCACCGCATACCTTCCACTCACTCCCGAATCACAGCGCATATCTCTCACACACACTCACACACTTACACACACACACACACACACACACTTGGGTGACAGGGCTGGGCCAGGTGTTACGTGTCTGAGGCGTTTGATTGGCACTCACAGCCGTACGACAAACTTTTCCAGTTCCTGTCCTAGACATGGGAAAGCGGGAGATACCACTGAGACGAGTAAGAAAGGGGGAGACCGGTCCTACGTTCTCACAACATTACCACCTTTTCTACGTGAAACAAAATGTCAAAGACGCCATCGCACAAAGGCTGCCGGAGCAAACCACAGCAAAGCTGCCACTGTTCCTTGGTTTTATTAATGTCTTTGGTACACCTCCATCACTTTTATAGAGCTTGTAGAGGAAAAAGGAGAAAGTTCCA